>NW_023193737.1:0-7446 GCF_002007445.2 Ailuropoda melanoleuca
AACAAGAAAATTGCTGTCTGGTAGGGCTATTTTGAGGCAGGCCGATGATGTGTGTGAAGCATTTGTCACAGAGTGGCTACAGTATAGCAATTTTGGTTAACTCTGGCCCCATCCTTTGGAGACCCCTGGGAATACTCTGTTAATTCATAGCTGTCTCTCCTGGTGGCTATTCACTCATGAGAAGTGGCTGTCCTCCCACTCCAGAATGCCGAGGAGGGGGTCTCAGAGGCCTGATCGTTGCCAGCCAGAGCCAGGCACCCAGGGCAAGCCCTTCCAATCTCAGCAGTCCCCACGAAGGAGGGGCAGGGCCGGAGGAGGCCAAGAGGCCAGGACTCCTACTTGACAGGCAAGGAGATGGAGGCCCAGAGAGGGAAGTGTCTAGTCCAAGGTCACTCCGCAAATTGTTGGCAGGTCATTTTACCATTTTAGCAGATGGCTGAAGCCTGGTTTTCTTGTTTATTTTAAGCCTGTCTTTGTAATGGCTGAGCGCAGATCACCTGAACCAGGCGGAGACGATGCCAACGGTGACACGGATGAGAGGGACAGGGAAAGGGGCTGGCGGCATCGAGAAGGGGGTAAGCCCCGGCCTGGGGGTCAGGGTGCCTGGCCTCCGCTCCCGGCTCTTCCGCTGCTGGCTGCCTCGACAGCCCGGGGCGGACCCCTTCTCACCCTGGGTCTTAGCTCTCTCCTGGGGACCATGGGGACGGTCATCACTGCCCCGCTGACCTCCCAGGCTCGTGGCGAAGATCGGATGAGATGGTAGATCTGAAAGTGCTTTGTAAGCGGGAAAGCGTGCAGCAAATGTAGGAGATTATTAACATTAATATTAATGAACTCAATCGCTGTTGGCTACTGGCCACCCCCAGGCCGGGAGATGAACTTTTCCAAGCCTCTGACAGGTTTGCAGAGGGGCGAGCCTCACATTCCTGTAGATCTAAGTCCTCGAGGAAGAAAAACCCCTCGGGATTTTCAGCCAGGGGAGCTGGGGGAAGGGGCAGGAGGGACCCCTGGTCCCTGGTAGGCTTAGGACAGAGAACGCTGGCTTTCTCATCCAGGCTGATCTTTCCTGGGGCTCGGGGGGCACCTGGCTGAGGGCTGGGCCCCCTTCTGTGGACCAAACTGAAGGCCGAGGGGCTTCCTTCTCTGTTGGGCTCCTTTCCCGGTTCCATCCTCAGAAAACTAACCTAACCCGTCCCTCCTTGGGAAAATTGCCGGGTTGAAGAGAGGAGATGGTGTCAGGCTCCTGTAGCCCCTCTCTCTAGCACATTCCTCCTGCACCTCCCTCTCCCCGGATCCGCACACGTGGTGGGCCTTACTCCTGTGAATATAGCTGTGCACAGAGTTGCTGTGTGTCCTGGGCTAAGTCTCTGCGCATTCCCTCCTCCCTCCCCACCTCTCCTCCCTCCCTCCCTCATTCTCTCCTTCACTCATATGCTGAGTAAAGGTTTGGTGAATGTCTAAGATGCCCCAGGCACGGGAGGGGGGGGCGAGGTGAACGAGACCCTCTTCCTGTCCTCGTTAGCTCAAGGGCTGCTGCAGGAGTGGGTGAGGAAGTGCGAAGAGGCCCCAAGTCACCTGCCGGGCTTCGCAGCTGCGGGAACATACTGGAGGCTGGGGGGTAGGGGAAGATTCTCAGAAAAG
Organism: Ailuropoda melanoleuca; assembly: GCF_002007445.2. Lineage (NCBI taxonomy): Eukaryota > Metazoa > Chordata > Mammalia > Carnivora > Ursidae > Ailuropoda > Ailuropoda melanoleuca. Next base: position 1,642 of record NW_023193737.1, read on the forward strand.
GTTTCTTGAGGGAGGTCATTCTGAGATGAGCCTTGAGGGAGGACGTGTGATGTTCATACCCCCCATCACTTAACCTGAATGGAACGTTCCAGTTTCTTGTCTCACAGAAGAAGGAAGCATAGATCTTCAGGCTTGGAGGAGCTCCACTTGCAGCTAAATCCCCAACCAGCCACAGTTCCTGTGGACTCAGAGCCGTCCACGGCTACCGCCTTTGGGGGTTTGAGATCAGAGCCCAGAGATGGGGCTGGAACCCCAGCCCAGCCTCAGGCAGACCGTGCTCACCGGCTTCCACGGCTGAAGGATGGGACCAGACTGTGAGGACTCTGGGAGGTCACCATTGCAAAGAACATGCTGTAAAGGGACAAGCATGTTGTCATTACTCACTGTTTGATTATTCAGTTACTAGAAGACTTGTGATGTGCCCAGCAGGACTGATGCCTGTCAAGCATGGCTGAATATCATTTCAGAATGCGTTGATTTATTTTTACCAATCATCGGGTTTAAGGATGTGAAGATTTACACAATGTCTGTGTGTGTGTCTGTGTGTGTGTGTGTGTGTAAGAAAGAGAGAGATGTCTGTGTGCTGGCTCTGGTACAGAGTCCTGTGCACCGAGGGTCCCACATGCATACTTGTGAACCATAGTGCACACGCACTGAATCATTTCTGCCCCTCAGCTCTCCACTCTTGACAATGCGCACCATGCCTCCCGTGAGCACCCTGGAGTAGCCCCAGCTCGCACTCGCTTTGTTCCTGGGGATTGGTCTTATTGGCCCCTCCATGGGACCTAACATCCTGGTCCATATACAGACTTAACAACCACTTAGAAAATTATCCATCGGTGCAGATCACCCTGTTAGAGGTGGACTTTGCTGGAAGCTAGAACAAAGTCTGAATTCTGCACGGCATTAACGAAAGACTATTCCGGCTGGTAGAATTCTGGAAGAAGAAAGTGTGTTAGCTGGACACTGAAGGATGATGGGCCTTCCAGGTGGAAAGGAGAGCATGAGCAAAGGCACAGAGGCAGGGGAGGGTCGGTGGAGTCTCGGGAAGGGCAGTGAGTGAGGGGGGAAAGGAGTGAGGGATGTTGGCTACTGTCGGCGGAGTGCCAGCTTTGTCCCGGGAGCTGGCTGGTCATTCCATAGGCCAGGGGCACCAGGAGGAGCAGCTGGAGATGGGCAATGTGGCTGAGCTTGGTGCAGAGGATGGGAACAGGTGACCCAGGCTTCTGGGAAGTGTATCTGCAGCTGTGTGTGCAGTGGGCCTGGGGAAGGCTGGAGGCGGTGAAGGCCGTGAGGTATGCCTGGGACAGCAAGGGGGGAAAAGACAATGGGGAGGCCAGCAAGGGCTTGGGGGCCAGAATGGAGAGAGAGAGAGAGAGAGAGAGAGAGAGAATGATGGTGTGAGAGCCCAACTGTGCCGCTTGTCACTGGGAAGATGCCCTTAGGCAACAAGAAAGGAGGGAGGAGCCTGGTGGGGTGTGGGGAGACAGCAGGCTTGGTGAGGGGACACCTGGGCCCACTCCCTTCCTCCGTTTTGCCTGCAGAGAGGGGAGAGTTGGTGAGAAGCGTCCCTCAAGGAGGCCTGCTGTGTGTTACACCTGGGGCCAGCCAGGAGCCCATTTCACAGATGAAATGATGGAGAACTAGGGATGTGTGGGACATGCCAGAATCTTGGGGGAGTACTCAGTTCTGACGATACAACTGACGCTGGTCTCAAGTCTCCTCCCTCCCCCTGGCCTGCTGCCGGCACCGACCACCCTCCTCTTCCCTCCCCACCAGTTCCGTGCCTGCAGCTGGGACCCACCGAGGGAGGACGAAGGCGAGAGCTCCTTTGTGGCTTCCTGCCCTCAAGGAGCACAGTGCTTTATTTGTAGCTGATTACTCTGCAGCCTTCGATCTGCAAGAGGGACTGTCCTCGGCAGGGCTGTCCCTGGCCACCAGCAAAATTAGAGGTCAGGCTTCAGGTGAAAAAAAGCTCCTTCCTTCTCTCCTTCTCTTTTTTTTTTCCTTTGCCCACCTCCTTTTCTGGCTTTTTAAAAAAAGTTTATTTTATTTTTTTAAAAATATTGTATTTATTTATTTGAGAAAGAGCGAGAGAGATAGCATGTGCAGTGGGGAGAGAGAGAAGCAGGTTCCCCACTGAGCCAGGAGCCCGACGTGGGGCTCGACGTGGGGCTCGACCCCTGGACCCTGGGATCATGACCTGAGCCGAAGGCAGATGCTTAACCCACTGAGCCACCCAGGCGCCCCTTTAAATTTATTTTTAACAAGGGATTTGAAACCAGATGCACAAAGCTCTGGGACAGTGGGAGATACGGGGCTGATGCTGGCTGGCCGGGGCAAGGAGTGGCCTAGAAATAGATCAGGGTGGGCGCCTGACCGCCCCCTGCCCTCACCACCCCTCCAGCAGAGAGACTTTTTATTCAGTTTCCAGGTGGGGGAACAAAGGCATAGCAAGGTTCCGAAGCTCGCTCTAGGTCATGCATCAGGCAAGGGTCGGGTGTGGCTGTGCTCCCCACCTGGACCGGGACCTCTCCCAGATCCCGTTCTTATGTGAGCTCATGAGCTTAGGGGCTCTGATCTTTCTCTGTCCCTCTCACCCCCCAGAGAGATTCCTGGGCATTGAGACATGAGCCTCGCAAGGCTGAGGTAATCCTTCTAGTGGTCCACGAGGACATGTTTGGGGTGGGGGGTGGGGATTCTTTCTCCTTTGCTGGCCCCATTCTGGGTAACTTGGGACTTCAAAATCAGAAGGACATTGGCCCGGCTCTGTGCAGCCAGTGTGTGACTAGGAGAAGAACCCCCCCCAACTGGGGATCCCTAGCATCCTCATTCTGCCCCACCCTGTGATCAAGGAGGTGACTAGTAATTTCCTGCCACTCCTGTGGAAGGAGCAGCACATGGTGGGAGGGGACAGCATGGGAAGGTGTAAGGACCCCGTCCCTGGTGTCTAACTGACTCCAGTGAACATTGGCAGTGGCTTCCCATCACACTTATCACACAAATCCAGAACTTCTAGAGCCACCATGGCCCTGCCTGGTCTGGATCTGCCTCTGTCCCTACCTTACTTCCAGCTGTGCCCTCCCCTGCACAGATCCCAGCCACGCTGTCCCTGACGCCAGGCCCCTTCCCTGCTCAAGGCCTTTGCACATACTGTCCCCTCTTCCCAGGATACCCCTCCTCCACTTTGGGATAGTTCCTCTTCATCCTTTGGATGAAGCCAGAATTGTGGCTGATTCTGACCCTGCCGTGAGGACAGGGACCAGCTCTGTCTTGTACGCTCTGCTTCCCAGTTGCTCACCCACAGCCTGGGGCCAGCTTAGACCCAACGGAAGTACTTGTTGACAAATCATTGAATTTAGCTCCCTGCACCCGCTACTTTCTCATCTGCAAGACCAGGATGGTGACGTCTACCTCATAGGGCGGGTGTGAGAGCAAAGCAGCAAAGGGCTCACAGGCGGTAAGCATGCAGTCAACACCAGCACTATTCACATGAGCACTCATCTTGGGTTGAACCCAGTTCAGGGGACCGTGAGACTCTGTGTGGCCGAAACTAGCTCCGGGACAGGTGGCCGTTGGTGCCTAGGGACCTTGGAGGGAGCCAGCAGGGTGTGGGGAGGCTCCCCATCCCTGCGGGACCCCCCTCCCTGTAACTGGCCATTCAGGGCCCATCCTCTGCCTTCTCCAAGGCCCGTCCCACTTGCCCTTCAGCTGACTTCCCTCCTTGACTATGGAATTTGCATGAGCAGAGCATCTCCAGTGACTGCCTTCTCGCCACCTGCTCCTGTGGCTCTCTCCCCACCTGAAGCCATAAATACATATGCAAAGGCCAGTATATTAATTTGTGTTTGAGCACGGAGCTGGGGACGACGCCGAGAAGGGGGATTAGGCGGTGGCGGTGGGGGGGAGGCAACAGATGGCTTGATTGCTTTTACCTGTTGCTAATTTGTTAGGCAACAATTCCTCATTTGTGTTTAATTGTGCCCAGACTCAGAGACAGCAGGGCACCAGCCAGTGGATGGTCCTCAGGTGCCTGCACGGGGCAAAGGGGCAGGTGTCCTGCCTGGGAATTAAACGCCAGAGTCTGGAAATGAATGGCAATTCCTACTTCTCTCTTGATTGGACTCTGGTCCCTGTCCGTGTCCCTGGCTGGGCATTAGGACCCTCTGAGCAGATGCAGCGGCAAAGAGGGAGCTGAGCTGGGGCCAGCAGGTCTGGCCCTGTGTGACCTTGGGTGGGTCACTGAACATCTCTGGGCCCCATTTGCTTGACTGGGAAATGAGCATCATCACACACGCCCTATCCACTTTGCAGGGTTGCCGTGAGCGTGAGCAGAGCTAATAGATCTGGGAGCACTTTGACATGTGTAGTGCTCTGTAATCGTGAGGCATTATTTGCTAGCGAAGCCATTAAGAGCTTGGATTCTGGAGTCAGCCAGGCCTGGACTGAATTCTGACTCTGCCACTTGTAACTGGGAGATCTTGGGTGAGTTACGGAAGATTTCTGTGCCTCAGTTCCTCACCTACGCAGTGGGGTGGTGATAGGCCCTACCTTCGGGCTGCCGGGAGGGGCAAGGAGTTCACAGCAGTCCAGCTCAGCCCAGCTCTCCCAGAACACAGCCCATCCCTCCAAGTTGTTACTGGGCCACTACCGCTTTCCCTTCAAGCCTCAGCTTCACGTCTCCCATTCTGTGCACCTGCTATGATGTGGCCCCTCCTTGGTGTCACCTTCCTGGTGGAAATCTGTTGGGGGTTGGTTACTTCTCCCCATCAGCTGCAATCTGGGGCCTGTGAGCCTGGCACAGAGGACAGCGTGTGAGCAAACATGGCCATTTGAAAGTATGTTCCGGAGAAGAGAAGAGCCACCAAGTTCCCCAAAATAGGGGAGCTCGTGGACTGGCAGGGCCCTCTGAGTGGTCCTTGGTCCCACCCACATCTGGGCCCCCTTCTTCAGCCTTCCTGCTGATCCCCTGGGCCCCAGATGCACTGCCGGGAAAGTGCCTTTCACTTACGTGAGCTAGAATGTGTTTCCATTGCTGGTATTTCGAGAGCCCAGCTGTTATACCTCCATCCCTTCTACACACCTCAGCGACCATGTGCAGGAACTTTCTTTTAACTAACCTTTTCTGTGTTGGCCTCCATTACTTGCCCGCTGGGTGACCTGGGGCAAATCCTTTCACTTCTCTGAGCCTCAGTTTCTTTTTCTGTATCATCGGTGGGGGAGAGGGGACCTCTGGATTATTCTGAGGATTAAATGCCACAATATATCAATCTATGTAAAGTGCGCTGCTCAGTGTCAGGCACATAGCCAGCACTCAGGGTAGCTGATCAACGATCAGTGGCGGGTAAGTGACAGGGCTTTCATTTGGAATCACAGAGAAAACAAGGCTTACGTGTTTGTCAGAGAAGCACTCTTTTGAGAAGATTGCTCAAGGGGTTATTGACTGAGAAGTCATCTTATCTCTCCTTGGCCTTTGGATTTCTTTCAGGGAAATGTGCAATCATTAGAAGAGGTAAGTTGATGGAGGGAATGGAAGGTGGCAGAATGTTCTCTTGGGCCAAGTGATGAGAAGGACAAGCCAGTGNGGAGGGAATGGAAGGTGGCAGAATGTTCTCTTGGGCCAAGTGATGAGAAGGACAAGCCAGTGTCCTGGGAGGAGGAGGCAGGAGCTGTGGCAGGGGTGGGCGGGGTTCCTTGATGCGCCTGTGTTGGGAGCCAGGGAGAGTGAGGAGGCGGAAGAAAGTGGGAGGGAGGGGGAGGGAGAAGAAAGGAGGAGAAGGGAAGGTAAAGGGGGAGAGGGAAGAG
>NW_023193738.1:0-1265 GCF_002007445.2 Ailuropoda melanoleuca
AACATATTCTTGAATTGTGTTAGCTTATATTTTGTTGAGAATTTTTGTGTTTCTGTTCATCAGAGATATTGGCCTGTAGTTTTCTTTTTCTTGTAGTGTCTTTATCTTGTTTTGGTATCAGATTAATGCTGATTTCCTCAAATGAAGTTGGAAGTTTTCCCCCTTTCTTCTATTTTTTGGAATAGTTTGAGAAAAATAGGTATTAGCTCTTTATTTTTTTAATGATTTATTTATTTATTAGAGGGAGAGAGAGAGTGCAGGGGAGAGGGGCAGATGGAGAAGGACAGGGAATCTTAGGCAGACTCTGAGCTGAGCATGCAGCCTGACATGCGGCTTTGTCCCACCATTCTGAGATCAAGACCTGAGCTGAAACCAAGAGGTGGACGCTTAACTGACTGTGCCACCAGGTGCCCCTTAACTGTTCTTTAATGTAGAATTCATCTGTGATCCACCTGATCCTATACTTCTGTTTGTTGGGAAATTTTTGATTATTAATTCAGTTTCACTACTAGTAATTGTTCTGTTCAAATTTTTTTATCTTTTCCTGATTCAGTTTTGGAAGATTGTTTGTTTCTAGGGATTTGTCCATTTCTTCTAAGTTTGCCAATTTGTTGGCGTATAATTGTTTGTAGTAGTCTCATAATCCTTTGTATTTCTGTGATGTAGATGCTTATTTCTCCTTCATTTTTGATTTTATTTGGGTCCTTTTTTTTTTATAAGTCTGGCTAAAGGTTTAAAAATTTTGCTTTTCTTTTCAAAGAACCAGCTCTTGATTTCATTGATTGTTTTTTTTTTGTTGTTTTTTTTTGTTTTTTTTTTTTAAAGATTTTATTTATTTATTTGACAGAGATAGAGACAGCCAGCGAGAGAGGGTACACGAGCAGGGGGAGTGGGAGAGGAAGAAGCAGGCTCATAGCAGAGGAGCCTGATGTGGGGCTCGATCCCATAACGCTGGGATCACGCCCTGAGCCGAAGGCAGACGCTTAACCGCTGTGCCACCCAGGCGCCCCCATTGATTGTTATTTTATTAGCCTCCATTTCATTTATTTCCATTTTAATCTTTATTTTTTTTCTCCTACTAGATTTGGGCTTTGCTTATTCTAGATTTTTCTTATTCCTTCGGGTAGGCTTGTATCACTGTAACCTTCCCTTTTAAGGCTGTTTTTGCTATACCTATAGATTTTAGACCATTGTATTTTCATTTTCATTTGTTTCCATGTATCTTTTATTTCCTCTTTGATTTCTTTATTCACTCATGGGTTTAT
>NW_023193739.1:0-682 GCF_002007445.2 Ailuropoda melanoleuca
AATGGAGACATTTGAGAGGAAGGGAACTACGATAGTTAATTTTTTGTGTCAAATTGGCTGAGCCCCATACCAGATATTTGATCTAACATTGTTCTGGATGTTTCTGTGAAGGCATTTTTTGGAAGATTAACTTTTAAATCAGTGGACTTGAGATATGATAGGAAGATGGCGGAGGAGTAAGGGACCTCTTTTTCAGCCGGTCCCCTGAGTCGAGCTGGATAGGTACCAGACCAGCCTGAACATCCATGGAATCAGCCTGAGACACAGGAAGATACATCTGGATNAGCCTGAGACACAGGAAGATACATCTGGATCTCTACAAATGAACATCTCCAGCGCTGAGTATTGAGGTACGAAGCAGGGAGCCATGAAACCGCGCAGAGATATCGGAAGATAAATGGAAGGGGGAGGGAGCTGCCACATTAGGGCACCTGGAAGCGGTAGCCACCTGCACAGGGGAGCGGGCGGACTCGCGGACAGCACCAGCGAGAGCAGACTGAGACTGTGAGCCGGGAGCACGCGCCACCAGACTTCTCACGGACCTCCGGTGTGCTCACTGGAACCAGACTGAGACCAGGAGCTCTGGAGCGCACAGGGACGGCTGGCGGCGGGCTGCTGGCAGTGTTAGAAACACAAAGGACAGAGACGCGCCGGCCATGGAAGTGAGCGCTGGAACGCCAGG
>NW_023193739.1:793-1028 GCF_002007445.2 Ailuropoda melanoleuca
GACAGAGGCTGAGATTTGGCTCCTGCTGCTCTGACTCTCAGAAGAGCCACAGCAGACTGCCAGGGAAAGCTGCTGGAGAACAAAAGCCTGGAAAGACCAGCTCACATTGTGCCCATTTCCATCCCCCCTTGCAGGGGACACAGAGACTCTACCCAAACAGGGTAGCCTGAGTATCAGCGTGGCAGGCCCCTCCCCCAGAAGGCAGGCTGAAAAATCAAGAAGCCCACATCCCTAA
>NW_023193740.1:0-772 GCF_002007445.2 Ailuropoda melanoleuca
TCACAATCTTAAAATTTTGGCTTTCTCTCTATTTGAGAATATATGAATTTCCTTTTATCCTCATCAACTTTTAAGTCCTAGATCAAGAATTTCAAGCCTGCCTTTAAATTTCTCATAAAGAAGATTTACAGGGTTTTAGAAGTGAACAGATATTACTCCCCATGATTTCTTTTCATCCCCTAAATCGAAATCTTCCAAACCCTTTGTGTTCCTGAGTCAGAGTTTCTGATGACTTAATTTTTCAGGAAAAGTAGGGCAAAAGTTGATGATCAAAGAACATTTTTAGAAATCAAATGAGGTCAGAGATCACTGAGCATATCCATACCATCCGGGACGCCAGAGCCAACAAAAACTGTTAAGTCTTGAAACACAATTTATCGGGGTTTTGAAAGTTCTCTGAGGGTTGCTTATAGGTTTATGCATTTCAACTTTGATTTTATTCCAGGTTAAATGAAGTTATTGTGCTATTTTTAATTATAAAATATGTGCNTTATTTTTAATTATAAAATATGTGCACATTTTTATAGGACACAAACTACAGGAAAAGAGAAAGATGAATAAAATCAACAATCTACCCCATGAAGGGAAAAATGACTAACATTTTGTTGGATTTCCTTTCAGTATTTTTCCATGAACATTTTTGCTCACAGATAAAATCAAAGTATCATATTATGCACAACTTAAGTTCCTACTATGCTTAGTAACAGAAGAGTTTTTCCACGTTATTTATAGAAATACTAAATAAATTTAGATTGTTGGATGAGAAATGGAA
>NW_023193741.1:0-1535 GCF_002007445.2 Ailuropoda melanoleuca
TTCTCTCAAAAAAAAAAAAAAAACCTTTTTTTTTTTTTTTTTTTACAAAAAGATGACAATTAAGACAACAATGGGCGTTGAGAAGCGGTAAATTCCAAAGAGCGATGCCTCAATGCTATGACTCAATCCGCACTCGTTAGCCTCATAAATCGCACTTCAGCTTTTAAGCAACTGCCACCTTAAAGAACTAGACTTCTCACAATGCTCTTTTAACACGAAAAGGCTTTAGGTTTGGGGCTTTTTTTTTTTTTCTCAATATGAAGTGTTGTTTTCTGGTCTTTGAAAAGAGGGGATTCTAACTTTCATGATTATATCATATGATTGCAATGACTACAAATAACGATCCAAAGAAATTCCCATTCATAGAGTATCATAGGCAAATTCTAACCACAAATGTCAAGGGTAATAACAAAAGGCAATAAATTCTGGTAGTGGTGTACAATGGGGACAAATACGACCTTCTCAGTGGACACTTGGCATTATGTTGGAGACATTTTTGCTTATCACACTGTGGACTTTTGATGATATTGACTGGGTAGAGGGCTGCCGCTAAACATTCTATGTGCACAGGACAGCCCCCCACAAATGTCAGGAGTGCTAATGTTGATAAGCCCGGTATTCGGGAAAGAAACAGAGGGAAAGATCAAAACGGCCCCTCTTAGCTCCGTGCACCCGCTACGTGCAGCCTCTAGATCTGAACACCGTCTCCCATGTCCGGTGTGTTGGAGTTTCTCAGAGGACATCGGAAAATATTCATCTGTAAGCCAATTAATTATAAGGATGGAGAACACTCACCCATAAGCTAGAACGGTCTGTTTCTGCAACAGCAAGAACTATTTGTCTCATGCCCCGCAGGAAGGGACTAGGCTTCAGTCAGATCCGAATTCTATGGGAAAGGTCTGGTTTACTCCCCACATGGTGCTGCTCCTGAAAGCTCAGCCAAGTGACCCTCCGGAGAGCAAAGAGGAGATCTATCCACACGTCTAACAAGTACAAAGCCTGTGAGACGGCAGCTCCTTTGCCCTACCTCACGTTCTTTCTTGGGCTGTCCAAGCCAATTAACACTGGGTCTTCCTGTCTTTTCTAGTCACATTTCCTGCATGCAGACCACCATCAATGGAAAATGGAAATGATAATCTCATTATTTGAGATCGCTGGCATCGAAAATCCACTCTGGACTGTCTCTGATAAGATATGAAACTTTAATGTGTCATCCTCAGAATTCACCTTTCGCATANGTGTCATCCTCAGAATTCACCTTTCGCATAGGCATCTTTAAAAAACAGGGTACAGTATCTTCCCACACAATAATTGTATGAACAGTGCAATCGGCATTCAGTTTTGGAAAGGAATGCTCATGTGTCCCTGACCTACTCAAATGCCACTTGTCCAAGAGTGGACACTCGGATGCCATGATGTGAGGAATTCAAGGTCAAACATGTTGATTTGCTGAGGCCTTTGGCTAGTTGATGTTAAAATCCCACTGGCAGAAGCAAGCACATATGGACAACGAGCATGTCTTCTTCGCACAGAAA
>NW_023193742.1:0-1123 GCF_002007445.2 Ailuropoda melanoleuca
TCCAGAGAGGCCAAGAATTTAATAAACATAAAAATGAGCTCAATAATTCTAAACAAGTGAGCGACTCATGATGATGAGCATGATGGCAAGTGCCCACACTGTTCAACTTGACAGATGGTTTATGAGCATAAATGAGCGAGGGAAGAATGCTTGGATACTCCTGATCTTTCTATAGAAGTTAATACAACTTGCTTGGGTCATTGCTTAGTGGAACAATAGCAATAAAAAGCAGATCTTAATTGTTACACTCGTCACACTCTGATGCAGAGCAGCTTAGAAATCTGCCTGAGAAAGCGGTAACTTGAAAGACAAGTTTTATTTGAAGATGAATTCTAAGTAAATGATGTGTCTTCTAGAAAGATAATGAAAATTTAGATTTCTTGATTTACACCAAAAGACTATATGAATGTGGTAATAGCCACAAAAAGATTATTGACAATCACCTCTCTAGTACAATACATCCAACTGATCACTGCCAATGACATCATCTTAAAAAATAATCAAGGCGTGGTAGTATATGTACAGATACATATTTAAATATCCAACAATAATCTGTATTAATTACCTCCTGGCACTCCTAAATGTTCAAAAATAGTTCAATGAGAATTATGTTATCATCCCCATTTTACATATAAAGAAAACTGACTTCAGTCAGGGTAAGTAGCTCCAAATCCCAAATCTGAAGAATAGCAAAAAGTTGCTCAAAAAACTAATGGAAGACATGGAGAAAGTCAAGAAAAAAACTGCACGCAAAAAATAAATAAATAAAAATTTAAAAAGAATCCAAAAAGAAAAAAAAAAGGAAAATTATGTATGAACAAAATGGAAGTATCAATAAGGAGATCAAAAACCTAAAGAGAAGACAAAACAACTCTGGACAGCTATATGCAAAACAGTGAAACTGGATCACTTTCTTATACCATATAGAAAAATAAACTCAAAATGGATTAAAGACCTAAACATAAGACCTAAAATCATAAAACTAGAAGAGACTATAGGCAGTAATTTCTTTGACATCAGCCATAGCAACATTTCTCTAGATATATCTCCTAAGGCAAGAGAGAAAAGCAAAAACAAACTACTGAGACTGCAACAAATAAAAACCTTTTGCACAACAAAAGAA
>NW_023193743.1:0-1098 GCF_002007445.2 Ailuropoda melanoleuca
CTATCCAGTTGGTTTGTGCATTTGGCATTTAGCCTCGGCTCTTTACGTAGTATTTACCACTGCAATTAAGTAAGGGGCAGAAACATTTGGAATGGTTTTGGCAGAGAAGTCGCCTGAGACATGTTGCAGGAATTGATCACTAGCATTGTGTCTTCCTGTTGATCTTGGGTAAGGCAACACTTGCCATGTAGTTGGTAGGAGGGAGGAATAAGAATATCTCCAGAGTTTGAGCTAAAGTCCTCCCAATGTCTTTTCCCTACTCAGTGTCCACTGAACTCTTAATGGTAGTGTCCATTAATCACTCACTGACATCCTTCTGTGTGCTGGGCACTCACCATAACTTCTTAATTCTTGCAACATTCCTATGCAATAGGAAATAGCATTATTGCCATTTTATTTAAATGAGATAAAGGCATCTAAGATCATCTAATATTGTGTGTGGCTTAAGGGGTTCAGTAAAGAGTTCAGATGTGCTGACAAAGGTCTGGATTTCGTAGGACGGCTAGAGTTGACATGCTGCAGGGGAATAGAGGAATTTCAAGTAAAGTGAATGACCCATACCCTGTAAATGTAAAGGGCCATGCAAAATAAAGGCATAATTAAATAACGGTGTACCAGGGAGAAAGCAAGATGTTCTATAAAAATCCCCCAAGATTCTGGAGTCCTGGTGTCTTGTCCTAGCTCTAGCCATAGTTAGCAAGTCTGTCGATTTCTTTTTCTTTCTTTTCTTTTTCTTTCTTTCTTTCTTTCTTTCTTTCTTTCTTTCTTTCTTTCTTTCTTTCCTTTTCTTTTCTTTTCTTTTCTTTTCTTTTCTTTCGATTTTATTTATTTATTTGAGGGAGAGAGAGAGAAATAGAGTGAGTGTGCATGAGTAAGAGCCTGGAAGCAGGGGGAGGAGCAGCGGAGGAGTAGGGGGAGGGACAGAGGGGGAAGCAGACTGCTGCTGGGTGCTGAGCAGGGAGCCTGCACCTGGCTGATGCTGAGCCTAAGGCAGACACTTAACCGACTAAGCCACCCAGTTGCCCCTTTCTTTTTTAATCCTACCCCCTTCAACCTGTCCAGCGGAGGGACCACACCTGTTCTCCCTTCATCAGGGTG
>NW_023193744.1:0-644 GCF_002007445.2 Ailuropoda melanoleuca
GTGTTTGTTTCTCACTGAAACTCGTTCACCAGGACTGCTTCTGAGATAAAGAAATGACATTTCCCGGGGATAAGGAGGGGGCTGGCTGAGGGGCAGGCTAAGCCATTTACTTTAATATCTGGGTGTGGAAAGCAGAAGATGACTGACCTTTTCCACTTGTTGGGGAACTTTAAGGTGGGATAATGTTAATACTTTGAGACAGATGTTCTCACCTGATCCAGCTGGAAACATCACAAAGCTGACCATCCCTTCTCATTTCAGAAGCACAGGGTGTGATGTCAGTTAACCCAGCAGGATACTCACACAGATTCTTCATTCATTCATTCATTCACTCATTTTCTCATTCATTATTCAAAAACTATTTCTTGAGCATCCACTATCCTTTGCGCCCCTAAGTGAGCACTGAACGTTAGTCACGGACAAACTGACAAAAATCTCTCCCCTNGTTAGTCACGGACAAACTGACAAAAATCTCTCCCCTTGTGGTGCTGACATTGTCAGGGGGAGCCAGACTGAAAGCAAAATAATAACTAGAATGTTTGGTGTGTTCCATCTGATAAGTGTTGTGGAAAGGCTGAAAGCAGAGAAGGGAGGTACAGTGCTCACTTTCTATGAGTCAGGAAAGAAACAGGTATTTACGAAGG
>NW_023193745.1:0-659 GCF_002007445.2 Ailuropoda melanoleuca
GCTTTTGAAACTTCCTGGTATTAGGCCAGAGTCATCAGTAGCTGTGATACTCAAAATATTTGACAAGCAGTAAGGTCCAGGCACCAACCAATCAGAGCAGACACCAGCTGACACGGCTGCTGGGGCCTTGCTGGTGAGTCCCAGGTGAGGTCAGCCTCCTCCGTTGGCATCCATCCACGCTGACTTGCAACGGAACTTGTTCTAGGATCCTTGTGACCTGACACATGGCATCCATGGTTGAAAAACCTGCATCCTCCTGCTCTGTCCTCAGGTTGATGAGTCATTGAAGGTCACCCGGATGACTCCTGAGACTTTGGGTTATTTGACAGCCAGACATGAGAAAGGAAAATTAGACTGCAATGATTCACTCTTGTACCAGTTACAAATTTAATGTGTTAAAAAATGGTAAATGCAAATGGTCACTCTTATATGCTCATCTCAGGGGAATGGGAAATTTTTGTCTCTGGCATCTCCAGGGGCTGCAGGCTTTTTGGGGTGCTACTGAAGACTTTCTTTGCTGAGAATTTCCTGTTCCCTTTTATACTTTGCTGCTGCAGAAATGCTGGAATGGGAGACTTATGAACAAGAATTGCATTCTTTCTCTTGAGCTTCATCAGGAAGCAAGGTATAAGGCCCCAAATCTATCCTATCCTATCCTA
>NW_023193745.1:6534-7502 GCF_002007445.2 Ailuropoda melanoleuca
GTGGTAACATTGTATTTTCCCAGACTGGCTTTTTTATGGGAATGGAAGCACTCTTCTGCTGGGCCCACAGGACCCTCTCCCACTGTCAACCTTGAAGGAGATCACGAGGAATGCCGAAATGGCAGCCTAAAACCTTCAAGAGAAGACATGGCTGAAAAAGCATTATTCTACATTTATACTAGATAATTGCCAGCGGTCGATTTAACATGACCTACACATAAACTATTGTTCCCACTTTTCTGCATACTCTGGGTAAAACTTGCATTTGTGGTCATTGGCAAAGAAGCACTGAATGATCCTTAAGAGTCACAGGAGGCCCATATCCGTGGGCAGCACCAGGAGACTGAAGCGCCGTGAATACTGATAGGACGGATGGTCGAGGTTGGAGATCTACCCATGGTGCTTCAACAGAAACAGGCTCCAAAGAATAATGTATTTCTTACCTTCTTCCCATGGTGGGAGGTAGGAAGTTAGCCAGGAAGGGAGCATCTGACAAGAAGAAGACAGAGGTGGTCCCTGAACCGGAACAGGAAGAGATGGCACCCAGCCCCAGGACCGGGCAGTAAGCAAATGGGCAAGTATCACTTCTTTACCCATTATTCTAAATCATCGCTGATAAATGACTAGACCTCACATGGGTCCTTTAATTTTATGTTTTTTAGTCAAAGTGTTTATATAAACAGCGCCCTGCAAAGAATATTTTTCTAGGACCCTGTACAGCCTAGAGGTGGCCGTGATCCTATATGCGTTTTTTAAACATCACCCTGAAACCTGGAGCTACTGAATGAACAATACCTTTCACAGGCCCGTGTTCACTGTAGCAAATTCTCCAAAGGCTTTCCAGATTGTGGGGAACATCACTATCAGAGTCACTTGGTGATATTTTGTAGCAATCTAATGGAATGAATGTCTTCTCATGGAATTTTGAAAAACATAATAACTCTTAAAATTAAAATAAACATTAAGAC
>NW_023193746.1:0-735 GCF_002007445.2 Ailuropoda melanoleuca
AACTGATTTCTGGGCATTGATTTTGTATCCTGCCACCTTACTGAATTGTTCTATAACTTCCAATAGTTTGGCAGTGGATTCCTTTGGGTTTTCCATATAGAGTATCATGTCATCTGCAAAGGCAGACAGTTTGACTTCTTCTTTGCCGATTTGGATCCCTTTGATCCCTTTTTGTCTTCTGATTGCTGTTGCAAGGACTTCTAGTACTGTGTTGAATAACAGTGGCGAGAGTGGGCATCCTTGTCGCGTTACTGATCTTAAGGGAAAGGCTTCCCAGCTTTTCTCCATTGAGAATTATATTTGCTGTAGGCTTTTCATAGACGGTTTTTATGAGATTGAGGAATGTACCCTCTATCCCTACACTCTGAAGGGTTTTAATCAGGAAAGGATGCTGTATTTTGTCAAATGCTTTTTCTGCATCAATTGAGAGGATCATATGNGAGGATCATATGGTTCTTGAGTCTTTTCTTGTTGATATGATGTATCACATTGATTGATTTGCGAGTGTTGAACCATGCTTGCATCCCAGGTATGAATCCCACTTGGTCATGATGGATAATCCTTTTAATGTACTGTTGGATTCTATTAGCAAGGATCTTGTTGAGGATGTTGGCATCCATATTCATTAGAGAAATCGGCCTGTAATTCTCCTTTTTGATGGGGCCTTTGCCTGGTTTGGGGATCAAGGTAATATTAGCCTCATAGAATGAGTTTGGTAACTTTCCTTCTGTTTCT
>NW_023193747.1:0-217 GCF_002007445.2 Ailuropoda melanoleuca
TCCTCTAGAATTTTGATGGATTCCTGTCTCACATTGAGGTCTTTCATCCATTTGGAGTTTATTTTTGTCTTCTGATTGCTGTTGCAAGGAGTTCTAGTACTATGTTGAATAATAGTGGTGAGGGTGGGCATCCTTGTCGTGTTCCTGATCTTAAGGAAAAGGCTTCCAGCTTTTCCCCATTGAGAATAATGCTTGCAGTAGGCTTTTCATAGATGGC
>NW_023193747.1:404-665 GCF_002007445.2 Ailuropoda melanoleuca
TCCATCCCAGGTATGAATCCCACTTGGCCATGATGGATAATCCTTTTAATGTACTGTTGGATTCTATTAGCAAGGATCTTGTTGATGATATTGGCTCCATATGCATTATAGAAATCGGTCTGTAATTCTCCCTTTTGAGGGGGCCTTTGCCTGGTTTGGGGATCAAGGTAATATTAGCCTCATAAAATGTGTTTGGTAGCTTTTCTTCTGTTTCTATTTTTTGAAATAGCTTTAGGAGAATAGGTATTATTTCTTCTTTGA
>NW_023193748.1:0-1358 GCF_002007445.2 Ailuropoda melanoleuca
ACATTCCTCTGGGGATCAACTGCCTTGATGTTAGTATTTTGCTAAGGGCAAAAGGCAATCCCAGCCTGAGCCCCCCCGCCCCCACACCAAGGATCCTGTAAATCTACTTTACCTTTTTTTTAAAAAAAAAAATTTATTTATTTGAGAGACAGAAAGAGCACAAGCAGGGGGAAAAGGAGAAGCAGACTCCCTGCCAAGCAAGGAGCCTGATGCAGGGACTTGATCCCAGGACCCTGAGATCATGACCTGAGCAGAAGGCAGATGCTTAACCGACTGAGCCACCCAGGCGCCCCCTGTAAGTCTACCTTAACATATAAAAATTCCTTTGGAAACTTCCTTTAAGCCCCCAAGATAAGTGTTGGCAATCATCCCCCAAGCACATGACCCACCAATATACATCTAAAGGGTTTCATGACTAAGGTTTTATTAGATGGCAATAAATGACCTTTTCCCAACAATAGCTAGCCCCCTCAGGGTCCTGGAAACCTTGCTTCCAAACTTCCTTAGAGACTTACACTATCCCTAACCCCCTCCCAACTTGAAGTATATAATGGGCCTCTCCTCATGACCCCATTGCAGCTCTTTCTGTCCACGGGTCCTGTCCCCGCGCTTTAATAAAATCACCTTTTTGTACCAAAGACACCTCAAGAATTTTTTCTTGGCCATCGGCTATCATCTTTCCTACATCATTAACAGTGGAGCTGTTGCATCAAAGCACTCAGCTCTCTCCCATAGGATCTGTCAGCACCAGAATCCTGGAGCTGTGGATAAAGTCCAGTACAACTGGTGCTGAGCCTGGGTGTAAATGGTTTTGATGAGGGAGCAGAAGGCAAGCTAAGCATAGGCAGAGGCTGACACCCCACAACACCCCCCCCCGAGATATATGTGACATTCCTCAGGCACTCCTGGTTGCCCTAAAGCTAAGGAAAGGGAAAAGGAATAGTTAACCTACAGAGACCACAATCCTGCCAGACCTGAGTCTCCCTCAGTTTACAAATGTCTTAGCAATCTACAAGAACAAAGCATTCCTATCAATAACCTAGCTTCTAGAAGGGAATGTAGATACAATTAAATGTATGTCCTTAGAACCTGCAGCCCATTGACAGACATTTGAAGAGGGCAGAGTGTAATGTTCCTCCAGGAAGCTCCCAACTGTCTTACTGTTAAAGCCTTACCAGAGGGGTAAACAACCTTAACTTGAAAATGGTGAGGCCTCAGGTATCCTGTGAGTCTTCCTTAACATATGAAAGTTCTTTCGAAACCTCCCTTTGTCCTTACCTCCCCAAACCCCATAGAATATAATCAGCCACCCCCAACAACCTGGGGCAGCAGCTCTTTCTGCCCTCCGGTCCTGTCCC
>NW_023193749.1:0-588 GCF_002007445.2 Ailuropoda melanoleuca
AAGTGGGGAATATAGTGACATCTTTCTTGATATCTCCCACAATATGATCGTACAATAATATGTGAAATTTGGTCATGTGCTATTGAATACTGTGCAATCCTAAGTCTACAGTGTTCAATATCATAGATTATGACATTAGGGGAAAAAACGGATGGTACCTGGGCAATGGCTACCATATGAACAATTTATTTTCCTCTCCTTTTTTTTTTTTTTTTTACTATTTCCCAATGCTTCTTTTTTTNCTTCTTTTTTTGTTATTTATTTTTAAATTTTAATTCCAATATAGTTAACATACAGTGTTATGTTAGTTTCAGGTGTACAATATAGTGATTCAGCAATTCCATACATCACCCAGGCGCCCCTACAAGGGTACTCTTTAATGCACATCGCCTATTTAATCCATCCCCCCGCCCATTTCTCCTCTGGTAACCATATGTTTGTTCTCTGTAGTTAAGAGTCAGTTTTTCGGTTTGTCTCTTTTTTCCCCCTCGTTCGTTTGTTTTGTTTCTTAAATTCAACATATGAGTGAAACCATGTGATAATTGCCTTTCTCTGACTCATTTTGCTTAACATTATACTCTCTAGCTA
>NW_023193750.1:0-873 GCF_002007445.2 Ailuropoda melanoleuca
CAATGTGACACTTCCCTTCATCCGAAACTGTTACCTGGCAAAGTCCTTATAATGTCTTGCTTGGATCTGCAATTGATGCTATTTTTCCTACCCATTTATATTAAGACACATTTGAAGTACAGCGAACGGCACATATTTAAAGTGTATATTTTGATAGGTTTGGACATAAGTGTATAACCACGAAAGCATCACTTCAGTCAAGATGACGAACACGTCCATCACCTCCCAAAGTGTTTTCATGTACTTTTATAATCATCTCTTCCTTCTCTCCATCCCCAAGCAAAGAGATCTGTTTCATGACACTGAAAGTTTGAGTTTTCTGTATATAAAGTCATACCTTATCTATTACTTTTTTCTAGCTTCTTTCACTTGACATAATTATTTTGAAATGCATCATTCGTTGCCTACAAATATTTCATTATATGGATATGCTACAATTTGTTTTTCCATTCACTTGGTGATGGATATTTGATTATTTCTTGTGTTTTGGCTATTACAATTAAAGCTACCACGAACATTTGTATACAGTGTTTTTACATAGATTTATGTTTTCTCTTCTCTTTGCTAAATGCTAACATCTGA
The DNA here is from genome assembly GCF_002007445.2 of Ailuropoda melanoleuca. Lineage (NCBI taxonomy): Eukaryota > Metazoa > Chordata > Mammalia > Carnivora > Ursidae > Ailuropoda > Ailuropoda melanoleuca. The sequence continues at coordinate 583 of NW_023193750.1, forward strand.
AAAAGTCTTAATTTTAGCCATCATAATAGGTTTGGATTATGGACTAATGATGTTGAGCACCTCTTCATGAGTTTATTTGTCACTCACAGATCACCATTTGGTGTATTTGTTCACACTCTCTGCCCATTTTTAAAAAAAAGATTTTATTTATTTATTTGAGAGAGAGGGGGAGAGTTTGGGGGGGAGGGGCAAAAGGAAAGGAAGAGGGACAAGCAGACTTGGTGCTGAGTTTGGAGCCTGACAGAGGGTTTGATCTCAGGACTCTGAGATCATGACCTGAGCTGAAATCAA
>NW_023193751.1:0-2524 GCF_002007445.2 Ailuropoda melanoleuca
CCGTTATACATCAGTAGTCTATATTGAATTCCCATGAAATCAGCCAGGATTTTGCTCCCTCCTTAATGTTGCGCTATTTCATTTATTAATTTAAATGTATTTATCAAATATTTATGGACTATCTAAAATGTCCCAAGCATTTTATTAGATACTTTGGAAAAAATGACATGTGAAGGCAACTGGTGCCTGCCTTAAACTCAAGATGAAAGTAAGTGGAAAAGGAAATTTCAGCTGTAGTCAATACCATGAAGGAAAACTATATGATGCTATGAGATAATACAATTGGGAAATCATGGAGATTCAGGGAAAGATTCAGAGAAGAAGAGGGATTCAAATAAAAAGCAAAAAGTACATGTGTGTAGTGATAGGGTGGGGGTGGAAGAAAAGGCATACATTGCCTGGTAGACCCTGATAAGAAATTTAATAATTATGTTAAGACAATGGGAAGCCTGTAAATATTTGTTAGATGGGGCGGAAAAAATATTTTTTTTTTATGGATAAACTATGTCATTATAGAGAGGGAGGCATATCCTAAGAGACTCTTAACTATAAGAAACACACTGAAGGGGGGCGCCTGGGTGGCTCAGTTGATCAAGAGTCTGCCTTCTGCTCAGGTCATGATCACCAGGTCTTGAGATCCAGCCCTGTGTGGGGCTCCCTGTGGCAGTCGGCTTCTCCCTCTGCCCCTGCCCCTCTCATTTTCTCTCCTTCTCTCTCTCTCTCTTCCTTTCTCAAATAAATAAATAACATCTTTTTTTAAAAAAAGGAACAAACTGAGGTTTGCTAGAGGGGAGGTGGATGGAGGGATGGGATAACTGGGTGGTGGGTATTAAGGAGGGCACTTCATGTAATGAGCACTAGGTATTATATACAACTGATGAACCACTACATTCTAACCCTGGAACTAACAATGCAGTATATGTTAATTAAATTTAATTTAAATAAAAGAAAAAACAGAACAAAACAAACCAAAAAAAAATCCCAAAACCAACTATGTCATTACATGTGGAGGGTAGAAGAGAAACAGAGGGAATGGAGGCAATTCAGCTAAAGTGTTACCGCACCAGTCACAATAGAAAAAATACATATGTATTTGGATTAGGTGGAGGTGATGGAAATGGAGAGAAAGGAGAGATTTCCACACATGTTCAGGAAATACAAAAGTCAAGATTGATGATGGACTGGAGAAAAGGGGTGATAGAAATGGAGTCTGTGGTTTTGGAGGGATAATAGTGATTTCATAAAAAATAGGGTGATCTGCAATTTCACATTTCTGAAGAAAGCCAATGAATTTGATTTTTTATATGCTCAAAAGTGCCCATGAAATATTTAAGAGTGGGTATAATAGGATGCAAAAAGAATCTATAACAGCAAAATTAAAAAAAAAGAGAGAGAAAGTGATCGTGTCATAAAAGAAATAGAAGGACAGAAACAAGATTTAGAAAGTAGCATTCAACTATAGATCAAATGGGGTGATGACCCATTGCGTTAAATGCTGTGGAGATCACTGTGCACCTTAGCAGAGTTGTTGACATGAAGGGACTGAAACCCAAAAATAATTGGTGAAAGTAAATGTTTGAATATTCTTTCGTACCATCATCAATGTTATATTACTTATTTGTCTGGTAGAATGGAAGTGTAAGTAGGCATGTTGTCAGTAATATCATGAGCATGTGTCACTCATATACTAGGTGTGCTGTATGTCACATTCCAAAATTATAGTTACCTGATGGGAAAATAGAAGTATTCTGATATTATAAATGAGAAATCTGAAGCTCAGAGAAATTAAACTTTCCTTTTGAAAATATCTTAGCTAATAAGTAACAAAGTTGGAATTGAAATAGATCCATCTGATTTCAGATCAGCCTTCAACTTGTCTTTTGACTTCTTTGTCAAGTAAACAAAAATCTGAAATTTTGATGAAATAGAAGTTGATATTTTAACATAGAATAATTTATACATTTTGGTTAATTATTAGTATCCCCTTCATTCATATGTGTGTATACATAAACATATATATGCACATATGCATATACATATACAAATAATTACTAAAGTGCATATGTATACGTGCATATGTACGGATATGTGTATGTATATGTGTATGTTAAGTGGAGCTCAATTTCTCAATATCTTCCCATGAATTAAAGAATAATAAAATTCAGGGATGGTTGATCATAATATTTTGTGCATTATATAATAATGACTTACTAATAATAGTTTTTACTAATAAGGAAAAAAAATAAAACTTCCAAGTAGTTATGTAAAGGATATTAAAACCCAAGTTTCAAAGGCTTTAAATTTCCCTCATCATAAGGTTCCTGGGCTTGACTTACTGAGTGAAGATTATGACTTTATCGTGACATTTTTGTGNGTGCATTATATAATAATGACTTACTAATAATAGTTTTTACTAATAAGGAAAAAAAATAAAACTTCCAAGTAGTTATGTAAAGGATATTAAAACCCAAGTTTCAAAGGCTTTAAATTTCCCTCATCATAAGGTTCCTGGGCTTGACTTACT
>NW_023193752.1:0-252 GCF_002007445.2 Ailuropoda melanoleuca
TCTCCAAGCACTATAAATATGTTTAGGCTTTCCAGCCATAAAAACTGATGATGTCAAATAGCATATACATTTATCTATGGGATATATATATATGTGTGTGTGTGTGTGTGTGTGTGTGTGTATATACACACACATTTATACACAAGCAGAATGAGAAAGACAGGAACTTTAAATCACATGGCAGTCTAAAAGTTTGTCATTTTTTGCCTTTTTGTTTTAATTTTGAAATAATTTTAGACCCACATGTGGTTG
>NW_023193752.1:8035-9464 GCF_002007445.2 Ailuropoda melanoleuca
CCTGTGCCGAAGGCAGATGCTTAAGGACTGAGCCACCCAGGCGCCCCTGCAGTTTCCATCTTTAATGCTTTCTTTTATAATGAAAGATGATCCATTTGTTGTGCAATGTGATGACAGTTTCTAGAGATTCACTGGATTCCCCTGTGCATAGGAAAATTTTATCTGCTTTCTGAATTGAAAAATTTAAAACTTCAAAGAGATGACCACCACTTCAACTTCTCAACATATTTTCCTCAACTAAGGGGATGGAGGGAAAACCTAGAAGATAGGGCACCCTGAAGACAAGCCAATCCTGTGGTTTAAAGATGTGCCACAGCAAGATGTGATCCAGAACAAGTTCTGTTTTGTTTTCCTCCCCAGCACATTCAGGTATGACAGATGCAGCTTTGCACTAATTTTATGGATTTTTTTTTTTTAAATCACTGAGACAAAGCTAATAAGCTGTGGGTGTTGTAGCCAATTATACACCACCAGAGATTCTGGGAAATAAAAATAAGTAAATGAAAATTAAAAAAAAAAAAGAGAGCTTATTTGCTAAGTGTCAAAACAAACAAAATGAGCCTTACTAGCTATTAGGTTACTTTAAGAATAAAATGGTGCTACTCAGGTTTATTTATAAACTCATCTTTGGAAAATACCCTATGTTACCATCTAAAGGAAAGACTGTTTAGCATGGCAGCATCCTAGAAAGAAATAAAAAGTAAAATTAAACCTCTAATGGAAAACAGACATAAAAATACACCAAATATTATTTGAAAGTACATGTTCATTTCCACAGGGGGCTTGGATGGCTCCGTCAGTTAAGCACCTGCTTTCAGTTCAGGTCATGATCCTGGAGTCCTGGGATAGAGCCCTGCTTTGGGCTCCCTGCTCAGTGGGGAGTCTGCTTCTCCTTCTCCCTCTGCCCCATCCCTGCTCTGCTTGTGCTCGCACACGCATGCTCTCTCAAATAAATAAATAAAACATCTTAAAAGAATAATAAAGAAACTACATATTACTTTCCATATTTAACAACTATTATATGAAGAAAATATCTGTCAAATTATATATTATATAAACAAAAATCTAAAACATTTTATAAACATTATCAAAAGATTTTATGAATGGAGCAAGCATATGATATTCATAATGTGGTTTTCAAAGTGATTTAGATTCAGGAATATTTTGTTACTTTGATAAGCCAACATAAAATCAGACTTTGGGCTCCAGTCATCATATTGATATAGTTTTGATAGTAGTATTCTGTCATTTCCCTCCACACAGAAATTATCTATTTATGTTTCACATAAGCACTTACACATTATAATGCTTTCATGTATACCCTGGAATCCTATCTTCAATTTTATATCCATCAAGAATCTCCAAGCACTATAAATATGTTTAGGCTTTCCAGCCATAAAAACTGATGATGTCAAATAGCATATACATT
>NW_023193753.1:0-833 GCF_002007445.2 Ailuropoda melanoleuca
TTTATATCACGGTGCTTGGAAAAGATGCTTGGTAGGATTTCAATCTTCTTGAATTTATTAAGACTTGTTTTTGTGATCTAACATGTGATCTATCCTGAAGAATGTTTCATGTGTACTTGAAATGAGCATGTATTTTGCTTGTTTTGGATGGAATGCTCCATATATATCTATTAAGTTTACCTGCACTAATGTGTCACTTAAAGCCAGTGTTTCCTTAATGATTTTGTCTGGATAATCTAACCACTAATAGAAGTGCACTGTTAAATTCCCTTATTATTATTGTATTCCTGTCAATGTCTCCTTTTATGGCTATTAATATTTCCTTTATGGATTCAAGCACCCCTATATTGTGGGCATTGATTTTTTTGAATATTATATCATCTTGTTGGTTTGATCCCTTTATCACTATGAAATGCACTTCTTTTTCTCTTGTTACAGTCTTTCTTTTAAAAGTATATTTCATCTTACATAAGCATTACTTCCCCAGATTTCTTCTGGGCAGCATACGGATGGTCTTGTTTTTTTCTTAATTCAGCCACCGGTCTTTTGATTGGAGCATTTAGTCCATTTACATTTAAAATAATTATCAATAGGCACATACCTACTGCCGTTCTGTTGTTTCTGTAGTACTTCTCTGTTCCCTTCTTCTTTTGTTCTCTCCTCCTGTGACTTGGTGANTTGTTTCTGTAGTACTTCTCTGTTCCCTTCTTCTTTTGTTCTCTCCTCCTGTGACTTGGTGACTTTCCCTGCTGTTATATTTGCATTCTTTTCTCTTTATTTTTTGCATATCTATTATAGATAGATATAACCATTTGGTTTATGGTTATCATGAG
>NW_023193754.1:0-539 GCF_002007445.2 Ailuropoda melanoleuca
GTGCTTTTTGAAAGGCATCCATGCATGCCAAGAAAAGTTCATTTTAAAAATAGTATTTGGAAATGTTTTTCCGGTATTCTCTAAAGATTTTCTGCATGTATCATATATAAAAGTTCCCCTTTCTTTTACACTTAAGACAGTTAGAAGTGGGACCTTTGAAAAACTTCTAAATGAAACATTGCATTGGGTTTTGTTAAATATATATCATGCAAACCTCCTGATGAGTTTTCAAGAACATTTCATGCCATCAAGAAACAGATGATTTAGCAGTAAACGTCAAGAAACCCCTTAGCAAGACTGGTGGGTGGTAAATAAATATCTTAATCCTGTCAGCATAGTCAATAATACATTTCTTCAATTTGGATCAATATGGCGTTGAAAGGTTCTCTTTTGGTCACAGAGCNCGGTCACAGAGCTATTGAAAACCTATTTAGAAATAACTTCAGCTCAGAAACAGACCTTGTATAACTATGAAACAGTGTTAGATGAAGACTTTTTTTCCAAAGAGGCATCTATAATGGCATATATAATGACATTAC
>NW_023193755.1:0-567 GCF_002007445.2 Ailuropoda melanoleuca
CATTTTATTGAAAGAGACACCACTGTTTTAACAATCCTGTAATACAAATTGACAGCTCAACAAACATTTTTGTAAAGGATGGAAGATAATTTGCATGCTGAAACAGAGTGCCTACAATTCTTTTTTCCCTTTAGTAACACATCAAATTGGAGTTGGGTCTGTAAGCTTTCTCAGTTGCCTGTTTTTCCTGTGGTACAAAACCTCATGTTGATTTCATGAAAAATATGAACTGTGTGTTGTTATAATAAAATTATGTGTTTGCATAGCCGAATTGTTTGGAGCCCAAAGATTTTAATTTAAAACGTTCTTTTTTTCCTGCCTCGTATTTAATTTAGGTACTATTTGTGACTATTTCTACTGTCTGTTCAAGGTTTCTAACTAGGGCATATAAATTTAGTCTTATCCAAACTTGGATANAAAGGTTTCTAACTACGGCATATAAATTTGGTCTTATCCAAACTTGGATATGCCGAGATCATTGTTTTCTCACTGGGAGGTATTCTATTTTAATTTTACATTTGTTTCTTTTTGTTTTTCATGTGGCCACAGGGGAATTTTTAGACTTAA
>NW_023193756.1:0-1394 GCF_002007445.2 Ailuropoda melanoleuca
ACCATATGATCCTCTCAATTGATGCAGAAAGAAGCATTTGACAAAAACAGCATCCTTTCTTGATTAAAACTCTCCACAGTGTAGGGATAGAGGGAATATACCTCAATATCACAAAATCATCTGCGAAATCCCACAGAGAATATCATTCTCAATGGGGAAAAATGGGGAGGTTTTCCCGTAAGGTCAGGAACACGACAGGGAAGCCCATGCTCACCACTGTTGTTCAACATAGTACTAGAAGTCCTAGCNCATAGTACTAGAAGTCCTAGCCTCAGCAACCAGAGAAGAAAAAGAAAGAAAAGGCATTCAAATTGGCAAAGAAGACGGCAAACTCTCACTCTTTGCAGATGACACGGTACTCCATGTGGAAAACCCAAAGACTCCAAAATTGCTAGAACTGAAACAGGAAATCACAGCATGGCAGGATATAAAACCAATGCACAGAAATCAGTTGCATTTCTATACACTAACAGTGAGATAGAAGAAAGAGAAATTAAGGAATCGATGCCATTTGCAATTGTGCCAAAAACCTAACAAAACAGACATTTCTTTAGACTCACCAAGAAAAAAGAGAAGAATGAGGTAAATAAAATTAGAAATGAAATTCCAACTGATACCACAGAAATATAACAGATTTTAAGAGACTACTATGAATACTTACAAGCCAAAAAATTGGACAACCTAGAAGAATTGGACAAATTTTTGTAAACATACAGACTACCAAGACTGAATCATAAAGAAATAGATATCATAAGTGTATACTCTTATCAGAGCAAATAAAGATATATTTTCTAATTTAAAAAAAGAAATAGAAGATATGAATAGACTGGTTACTAGTAAGGAGATTGAGTCTGTAATCAAAAACCTCCCAGCAAACCAAAGCCCACAACCAGAGAGCTTCTCTGGTGAATTTTACCAAATATTTAAAAGGAATTAGTGCCAATCATTCTCAAACTCTTCCGAAAAGTAGAAGAGGAAGGAATATAAACTCATTTTATGTGGGCAGTATTACCCTAATACCAAAACAGACAAGGACACCAAATGAAAAGTAAATTACAGCCCATTGTGCCTGATGAATATTGCTGCAGAAAATCTTCAGGAGAATATTGCACAGTGAATTCAAGAATACATTAAAAGTATCATATGCCATAATGAGGTGGGATTTATTTCAGTTATGCCAGGATGGTTCAACATCAACAAATCAGTGTGATATAACACATTAACAAAATGATGGGTAAAATATGATCATCCCAATAGATGCAAAAAAAAAAAAGCATTTGACAAAATTCTACATCCAGACATGGTAAAACAAAACTTTCAACAAATTTGGCATAGACAGAATGTGCCTCAATGAAATAAGGCCATATAAAACAATCTTACTGTTATCATTATAC
>NW_023193757.1:0-161 GCF_002007445.2 Ailuropoda melanoleuca
TATGTGTCAGAGATGTGGGAGCTCCCAGGGAAGGGCTCCGGCAAAGGAAACCCTATGGAGGAAGCACTGGTTATGTTCCGACTAACAGGTATCTGGTCTGGGGACCAGCAGCCCTGGGGAGAATGTCCCCCACAGGTCCCCTGGAGAGAAGGGTGATGGGC
>NW_023193757.1:184-1273 GCF_002007445.2 Ailuropoda melanoleuca
TGAGTGGCACCCATCCCAAGTCACAGGTGCACCCATCACCTAGCACGCTCATCCTCAGACTCACCCCTGGAAACTCTCACTCGGTTTTTCACAGATGTATTTTCGGGAATGTTCATCACAGCAGTGGTGGAGAGAGCAGGCTATGCACCAACACTAATGCCCAAGGAGATGGATGGGATCCTTGGTCCCAGTCTTCATGATACAATGCCCTGTAGCTACTGTCACAGCTTCCTCTGGGGCACAGGATCTGGGAAGCCCCTCCTGAGACTCCCCTCCTGCCACCCTGTTCCTGGGAACATTCAGAATTGTTTGAGGAGGAGGTGGAGAGGATCCAGGATGACAGCAGGTCCAAGAAGGATGGTCAGCACTGGGAGGATGGTTGGACGTGCCCTGAGGAGGTTTAGGGATTACATATATTCTTCGGTTGTCATCATGGACACAAAATTTCTATCTGAAGTTTATAAATCTGAAATCTATTTAGTCTGGGTGTCAAGTGGTGGTTCAGAATCTAAGATCACAGAAACTGCCTATTGACAGCATTCTGATCCTAGTGTCCCCCAGTCACCCAGAAGCTGCATTTTTCTTTGCTCAAACACACCCTTGGCAGAGAAGGGCCAGCCGGTGCCAAATTTGGGATGATTTCACAATAGTAGAGGTGTAAAACCAAATATTGTGGAAATGTTCATGGAAAATGAAAGAGGAGACAAATAATTTGTCCACTCCTGATTCTTCCACAACAACAAAGACCAAGTTCCCGGTAGAATCTGATAAGGTTCNAGTCTGACAATGTTCCCTAGGAAGGACTGTGGCACTCATTACCAGTACCAACAGAGGGCCCCCTCCCCTGGTTTAAAATAAGAATCACAGGAGGATACTTCCTATTGTGTTGTCAAAAATAAAATTTTATTAATAATTATTTGGATGTGCCAGTGTACATTTGTGGAAACATTCTCCACATTTTCCANTCCAAAGCTTCATCAATACATGGATAAAATGCAGGCAACATTGTAATGCTCTCCTCATTGGAATACCAAGTACAAGGAGGGGTATTAGAAGTAATAAAAATGTATCTATTATTAAATTCAGAAA
>NW_023193758.1:0-1533 GCF_002007445.2 Ailuropoda melanoleuca
GGTTGCAGAATGAATAAGTCACAGGAAGAAAAGGCACAGCATGGGGAATCTAGTCAATGATATTGTGATAGTGTTGTATGGCGACAGATGAGAGCTACTCCTGAGGTGAGCATAGCATAACATATAAGCCATTATACACGAAGAGGGCTTCGTATCATGTTAGTTATATGGACGAGGTCAATACTCAATCTGGTCCTTTCCTCTCTCTCTGTCCTTCATCTCTTCTTTCCCACTCTTTCTTTCATTTTCTCTTTTTCCTTTCTGTCTTCTTCTTTTTGTCTCTCCCCCACGTCCTTCTATTAATTAACTAACTAATTAATTAATGTGGAGGAAGAAGAACACAAAGGACAGAGTTATGCATCAGAGAGTATTACCTCTGGCATGTATCACAGGATGTTAAATGTGGCTTTTAATGTTCTTTCTGAGTTTTCAGTTTTGGCCAAGTTCCCACAAGGCTAAGAACATTAGATGTCATACCACCCACAGAAGAAATGCTAAGAGCTTGCAAAGTAGAGTTTTTGAATCTTAGCTCATAGCCCACCTTGAAGTATATAAGAAATCCTTGAAAGAGGCAAACGTCAGAGAGAGAGAAAATCTCTTTGGAGAGTTGTCAGGGTGTGGGGCATTTCCTTCACACAGAGCTAAGTGAGCCAAGGGAACCTTTCAGGGGGCTTCCCATCTGTCCCCGGACACCTGGGGACTCTAGGGCCTGCTTCCTCAGGCATGTCTGAAAATCTAAAGGCTAGAGACTGGCAGAACTGCTGGCCAGCCACCGAGTGGGAAGACAAGACAGCTCAGCGAATAGCTGAACACGCCAGTTTTGACCACACTGAGGAAACCCAATAACAAGTCATTTCAGAAGGGACCCTGGCAGAGAGGACCACTGGCGTGGCAGGGTGGGGTGTTGCCTGATGTCTGGGGAGGTTATAAGGGCACAAATGAGTTGTCAACTCCAGAGTTGGATTCAAATCCATTTTCTAACTTGGGCAAGTGATGTACCGTCTTTGTGCCTCAGTTTTCACACTGTGCTATAATAAATCTATTCCTGGGAAGAACTGACACCAGATGACATCTGTGTAGGTCTTTCAGACTCTTTCCTCTAATCCTTCTTGTTCGGAGCTCAAGCCTGAGGGTCTCAAACCAGACAGAGTGAACTGGAAGGGAAGTTAAGGAGACAGAGGGCTTCTTCCCTCCCGACTAAGATGTTCAAGGCTTTTCCTTGCCCCACGTCCCCTCAATAATTCCCAACTTAAGGCAGGCCCAAGTGGAGAAAAAGGGAGGAACCGTAAATAAACGCAAGAAAACAAAACATGAATATAAGACTGCATTGGTCTGGCCTGGAACTCTTAATATCTGAGAAGGACTGGGGATACTATGAAATCTGCTTGGGGTGTCACTCAGGGTGGGGGATGGAGGGCACAGTGGGCTCTGAGGAGGCCCTTGTAGGAAGGAATCAAGTTACTTTCTGCTTGTGGCCAGTCATGTCTGATAAGCTCATTTGATAAATACAAGTTTTGGGATTGTTTTGAAAAT
>NW_023193759.1:0-1329 GCF_002007445.2 Ailuropoda melanoleuca
ACTTGGAAGCTTGCAAAAGTATAAAGAAAAAACACGAATTGGTATTAGAATTCTATAACCCAGATATAAATTAATACAGTGAACATTTTGCTGTTTCCTTCTAGACTCACATACACTGTCCTGTCTAGTATCAATATTTAATTTCAAAGCTCAGAAAGAAAGGGCTGGCTCACCTGTTTGCAGGTAACAGTATTGTAGGAGGCCACACTGGGAATCCCTGGAGTTCTCAGCAAAAGTGCAGCATTTTCCAGTCATCTGCAATTATGTCTGTTTTGTGTAGGCTGAGAGCTGGACTCTTTAAAGATCAAATCATTCAAACATTTAATATTCTAGGTTAGGGAGCTGAGGTCCAAAAAATTTAAGTGACTGGCCTATAATGGTGTGTTAATGATTAGAACTGAGACCAGTAGCCCAGGCCTTAAGAACTCAGTTTGAATTTTCTCTTTTAGAAGTCCTCATGATGCCAGGGGGATGTAGGAAAGGATATTGTCAANGGCAAACCCCTTGGCTGCGTATTTTGTGATAGGACCATTTTCACGTGACTTAAAAAATATCTTCTGATCAAGGTGAAAGGGAAATTTCTGGGGTGGAGGTTGTATTACCAAGTGCTCAAAGGAAATGCTGTGATGGCAGGAATGTGTTGAACTCACAAAGTCAGATGCCTGCGGGACCAAGTGGAGTCAGTGGGCACAGGCTATCTCTAAGAAGGGTTAGGCATTTGTTGCTCCTGGGTAGGAAGGGGAGCCAGGAAGGCCAGATCTTCTAAATTTCCAAGAGGCCGAAAATCCCAATTTTTTTTTTNACTGTCAAAGGGGGGAAGGCAAACCCCTTGGCTGTGTATTTTGTGATAGGACCATTTTCATGTGACTTAAAAAATATCTTCTGATCAAGGTGAAAGGGAAATTTCTGGGGCGGAGGTTGTATTACCAAGTGCTCAAAGGAAATGCTGTGATGGCAGCAATGTGTTGAACTCACAAAGTCAGATGCCTGCGGGACCAAGTGGAGTCAGTGGGCACAGGCTATCTCTAAGAAGGGTTAGGCATTTGTTGCTCCTGGGTAGGAAGGGGAGCCAGGAAGGCCAGATCTTCTAAATTTCCAAGAGGCCGAAAATCCCAATTTTTTTTTTTTTTTTTTAGATTGTATTTATTTATTAGAGAGTGAACGAGCAAGAGACAGAGAGAACATGAGCTGAGGGAGAGAGGCAAAGGGAGAGGAAGAAGCAGGCTGCCCACAGAGCAGGGAGCCTGACGTGGGGCTAGATCCTAGGACCCCGAGATCATGACCTGAGCTGAGGGCAGACGCTTAGCTGACTGAGCCACCCAGGTGACC
>NW_023193760.1:0-1959 GCF_002007445.2 Ailuropoda melanoleuca
AGAATCAGGGGATGTACTGTATGGTGATTAACATAATATAATAAAATAAAATTAATTATTAAAAAAAATCTGTGGCTACAATAAATGATATGCATTTGCAAAAGTATATCATATCACCACTTAAAATTCTAGAGTCAGCACATATTACTAATATGACAAGAATATTGAATATTGAGTATCATAAGAAGCTTCTATTATTTTAATTCAAAAGATCTAAGTCATTTTAATGAGAAGATAATTTTGGTGAGGGTAAAATGAAATCTGAAATGCTGTGTATGTATGTGCTTTATATGCCTCATTACATTGAGAAATTCACTGAATAAGAGTGTTTTTTTCCTGATATTTTTAGAGGCAGTTAACCCTACCTGTTGGCTCTTGAAACAAGTAGATGAGTTTTTACAGTGAAAAAAAATTTACCAAGATATATAAAAGCCTCATATATTGCTGACAAGCTTGGTATCCTTAAAATTTTCTAAATTTCCGTTTTGAATTTGGATTCTTTAGTATACATAGCAGTTACCCACTTGTGCTCGCCTAAGCCCAAAGAGGTAATTTATAATAAGGGTACTCTGGTATGTTGAGAATCCGAGGCTATTTGAACAATCAAGCCTCAGGAAGAGTAAAAGCAAGGTAATGAGTAAAAGTTCCGTGGTCTCTCAGTTCCAGTTGGCTCCCAGAAAGTCAGATGTCTAAGCCAGCCTGGCGGTTCCTTAGAACACAGAAGCGGGGGCCTCCTGCCCACTCGGCATACACTCCTGAAAATATACCAGTCGGGAATGATTCTTCCTCCAGATGGATATNCGTGGATATTCTCAAGAATTAAACATTTTGCTCTTTACAGGGGTGAATGAGTCTATGGGTCTTACATACTCTAGCTCACTAAACTCCTACACCGTCTTTATCGTAGCACTTGGCTGTAAAGTAAAAGGTATGCAAAAATAGCACAGGCTGAGTTCAGATGTTTTCTTTATGTTTTGTTTGGGCAAATGTCTGACCTACTGTTCATCAGAAACAAAATGCAGAAGCTTCCAGGGAGCTGCTGTCAGTGGCTATAAAAAGATTAGCACAAGCATTGTATTAAATGGTAACTCTCAGGCAGCTAAAGAGAGTGGCAAATGAGAAGGATGTTCCAGACTGATTCTACAGAGGGTATGGGGAGAAAGTCGCCTCATCCCCAGGAGAGCCTGCTTCTCCCCCTCCCTCTGCCGCACCCCCTGCTTGTGCTCACTCTCTCTCTGTCAAAAAAAAAAAGGATTAAAAGGCTCTTGTTTCCCTGAGGGCTCTGGAAAGCCCAGAGGAGAGAACATTGTACTTCCTAACACAGGCTAATAGTAGCTAATGATAATTGACGTTTTATTTCTTATGTGCCAGATACCTCACCGAATATTCTTTTGCTTTATTTCACTTAATTTTCAAAATCTCCTAATAAGATTCCTTCACCCAACTTTCAGTCGAAGACATTCAGGCCTAAAGAAATTAAGCAACTTGCTCAAATAAGCGGGAGGATCAGAATTTGCATGTAGGGTCCGTGCTGTCAGGCCCACGCGCTCCAGGTCCCCCACATAGCCTCTCCTGAGTGGGAGAGCAGCAGATATCCTGCATTAGCTTATACCTTCGAAGCTGTTGGCAGGAAAAGTAGCAAGGGACTGACAGGTGGCCTCACAGGAAGCCCAAGCTTTTGGACCACGTGGATTTATCCTGAGACTCCCTATAAACAGATGTCAGCATAAAGAATAGAACAGCAGAACCAGTCCCTGCATTGGTAAAGGTTACCCAGAAGTATACGAAGTGATGACAGTTTTTCAGGCAGCACCGCACCTCGCGGGAGCACTGATTTGGTGCCATGTTAAAGACGTGGCAGCTTTAGTGGGCTTATGAATTTGATGCATTTTAAATGGTTGGCAATTTAGCAGGTCACATTTGCCAAACCCATCAAGGCTTTTCTTGCAATTGTAAGAA
>NW_023193761.1:0-819 GCF_002007445.2 Ailuropoda melanoleuca
CCTGCAGCCCAGGAATAAATCCCACTTGGTCATGGTGAAAAATCCTTTTAATGTACTATTGGATCCTATTAGCTAGTATCTTGGTGAGAATTTTGGCATCCATGTTTATCAGGGATATTGGTCTGTAATTCTCCTTTTTAGTGGGGTCTTTGTCTGGATTTTGGGATCAAGGTTATGCTGGCCTCATAGAAAGAGTTTGGAAGTTTTCCTTCCATTTCTATGTTTTGAAACATTTTCAGAAGAATAGGTATTAATTCTTTTTTAAATGTTTGATAGAATTCCCCTGGGAAGCCCTCTGGCCCTAGACTCCTGTTTGGTGAGAGATTCTTGATTACTGCTTCATTTTCTTTGCTAGTTATGGTTCTGTTCAATTTTTCTATTTCTTCCTGTTTTGGGTTTGGAGTTTATGGATCTAGGAATTTATCCGTTTCTTTCAGATTGCCTACTTTTTTGGCATATAATTGCTCATAATATTCTCTTAATTATTTGTATTTCTTCGGTGCTGGTTGTGATCTCTGCTCTTTCATTCATGATTTTATTTGGGCCCTTTCTCTTTTCTTTTTGATAATTCTGGCTAGGGGTTTATCAGTCTTATTAATTCTTTCAAAGAACCAGCTTCTAATTTCATTGATCTGTCCTTTTTTTTTTTAATTTCTTTATCATTGATTTTTGCTCTAATCTCTATTTCTCTCCTCNCTATTTCTCTCCTCCTGTTGGATTTAGGCTTTACTTGCTGTTCTTTTTCCATCTCCTTTAGGTGTAAGATGAGGTTGTGTATCCGAGACTTTTCTTGCTTCTTGAGAAAGGCCTGTATTGCTA
>NW_023193762.1:0-443 GCF_002007445.2 Ailuropoda melanoleuca
GCTCCCTATCAGTTTTATTTTGTTTTGTTTTTGTCGATTGGTTGGGTTTAAGTGGTCTTGTCTGTTTAACATCATCTACCTGTCTCTGTGAGTTGAGGTGGTGTGTCACTCAAGGGAGATTCTGTGTGACATTTCCATGTCAGAATCTGACTGTGGGCATGGTTTGTTCTCACATAGCAAAAGCCATAGTGGGTTACTTCTGAGTACAAATGGCTGTAGAAAGTTCTTTTCAATCTATAAGACCATAAAAAATCTAATACGCTGGATTTTCACAATGATGTTAATAAAAATAAAACCTCACACTTATTAAGGATTTACTCTGATCCAGATTTTATGCAGAAAATCCTAATGTCGGTTTGTATATTTAACCCTCACAACTCTGTAAGGTAGGTTATACTATCACCGGCATCGCACATGCAAGGAAATTACGTTAAAAAAAATCT
>NW_023193762.1:633-813 GCF_002007445.2 Ailuropoda melanoleuca
AGGTGTTAAGATTTTGACTCATGCAATCTATTATTTCATTGCTCACTTGACATAATGCAGGCATCGGGTGAATAGAGTATCACTGCAAATATTGTGTGAAGTGCTACGTAAATTATCTCTAATAGAGTAAACAAAATATATATAGATGTTGTTAGGGTGGTCAGTGATGTAGGCGGCAAA
>NW_023193763.1:0-571 GCF_002007445.2 Ailuropoda melanoleuca
AAGATGAAATGATAATTTTTATTACTTGCTTTTCAAAAAAGCTATGTTGAGGTATAATTGATGTGTAAGAAGCCATACGTATTTGTACAATTTGATGTGTTTGGACAGATGCAGGCACCCACTATACCATCATCACAGTCAAGGCAATAGATGCATAACTTCCCAATGTTGCTTTGCATTCTGCATCTCTGCTTAGTTCATTGATGATGAGATGGTTTAATTCACTGTTACCCATTTATAATATATAGTATTTTAGATACCTGTAAATCAAATATGATTTTGTAGACTGATTTCTGGATCTATGATTAGGACATTTCTTACCTATGGAACATGTAGGAATCAACTTTAAGACTATAACATATAGTTGATCAGGAATTTTCTTTCTTTCTTTCTTTCTTTCTTTCTTTCTTTCTTTCTTTCTTTCTTNTTTCTTTCTTTCTTTCTTCTATCTTTCTCTTTTTTCTTTGTTCCTTTCTCTCTCTCTCTCTCTCTTTCTTTCGCCCACTTCCTATAGAAAGATTACAAATGAGGAATCTGCAAGTTTATACTGGAGACTGGTTCTGTTTCTGTT
>NW_023193764.1:0-1338 GCF_002007445.2 Ailuropoda melanoleuca
CATGAATTTTTTTACTCAGGCAGCAGCCCTTACCTTTCTGATGATCCATACTTGATTTTCTCTTTTTGTATGCATTAAGCAATATTTTTTTGGCAGCCTATCTTGCCCATAGGGATGTCTTGGTCTACGAAACATCTCTGTAGTTCTCTACAGGTATAGATTTTCTGACTGTCACTATGGCTTTGTTGCTTAGTATAGTAATTGCACTCACTTGTCTTCTTACTGTTAAACACTGAAGTTTGACATTTACTATATGGGGATCCTGCCAACCCCATTTTTCAGCAAGCCTCCTATATAATAGCATCTCTTACCATCATCTATGATCCACACAGGACAGCCACCACTGAGCTGCTCAGTGGTGCTGGATCACTTTCACCAGTGTATTCTTCACCAGGGTTTCTCCCTGGGTCCTCCTGCAGAACACGAAAATCTTACAGTCTTTCTACCTTTATGTAGAATATCCAATCTCTGAGCCTGTTGATCCCTTCTTCACCAGCTGTCACACTAGTTCTGTCATTCCTCTGTCATTTGTTACGGGCATTTCTTTTTCCAAGTTTCCAAAGGCAATCCTAGCAATATGTTAGCATTGTGGCCCAGTATCCTTTCTAAGATGTTAAATCTTAAATTATGGAAGCATGCTCCTATATCAATAAGGTCTCAATTATCCAACTTTATGCTCTAACCCCCAGAATCATCACCCTCAGGATCTGTCCCATACATACTTTCCTGACTCTTGCCTGTATATGGGGGTTAGGTTTTTCAGCTCCTTCAAGGTAAGATCCCTTTCCTCTCCTAGAAGTCCCAACAATTCTCTAAATAGGTTGTAAGAGTTTGTTGTCCTTCATGGCAGAAACCTCTGCATCATTGTCAGGCAGGTGAGGAGTGTTAACCTTAACACAGAGGAGTGGACAACTTCTAAAGTCCAGAATATTCAAAGGAATCTGGGGATTCAGTTTGTGTACTTCAACTCAGATATCCCCATTCTCTTCTCATGGGCCCACTACTCCTACTAGGTTGAGAATTCAACTCTGCTGTGCTTATAATTAAGTTGTAGGCCTGATTCTCAGTCTTTTCAGCTGTTATGACAAGGATGCTGTCTGGGATTTATGCTTAGCATTTGGTGATGAATCACCCTTAGTTTTCCTCATCTTTCTCCAAGATATAAATATTCCTCAGCATCTCCATTAAATTCCATAGCTCTTATAATTATCATTTCCCCATAATTTTCAAACACCGCTAGTTCACTCCTTTCTATTGATATACAGTCTTAATTTGACACCTATGAAAGTTTTAACAATTGCTGTACTACCATGCCAGAGGCCACCAGTGCTCCTATAA
>NW_023193765.1:0-613 GCF_002007445.2 Ailuropoda melanoleuca
ACCTCAGGGTTGTAGCCTGGACACTCTCTCACGGGCAGAGCAGAGAACGCGAGGAGAATCATGCACAGGTCGGTCCGCTCTGACTTCTTTCTGCATCTACCCCAGCTTGCATCCCGCCGGCCGTAGCAAAACATGCAGCCAACCTCAGAAAGGCATGGGCGGGTAGACTGCTACCAAGGGAAAGCAGCAGAATGGCAAAGGGCCTTTCACGCCAGAGACTGGCCTCGGTCTCCCGAAGCCTCAGCAACTGGACTTCTCTGCTGTAAAGTCACGTAGGAGAAGAATGTATTTGACAAACTAAATGAAGACGGCGTTCTTGTGTATACAACCCCACATGACGTTCGCCAAGAGGGGACCCACAGGATCCTGCAGCAGCAGGGGCCTCGCTAATTAGTGATCCCACCCCNAGTGATCCCACCCCATCCCTCTGTGGGGAGGACGCTGGGATCCAGAGCCATTCTGGGAACTGGCTGAGTTCCTTCTGGAACCAGCAGGAGCTGGGACCACTGCCGGCCTCTGGACGAGGAGGGCAGAGGGAGCCTCAGATCACAGGAGAGAAGCAGCAGGAAGTGCCAGCTCTGCTCAGACCAGCATGAACCTCAGCGGGCACCCC
>NW_023193766.1:0-318 GCF_002007445.2 Ailuropoda melanoleuca
ACTCAGAGGGTCTCAGTAGGACCCTGATTCTGCATGTCTGACCAGCTGCAGGTGTGGCACTGTCTAGAGGGCTCAGGGCCTGTGCAGAGTCTCACGGGGCTGAGCAGCAGCCCGTGCGAGCTAAAGTTCAGGCTCAGAGGGGTCAGGTGGCACACGTGGAACCGGGCTCTGCCTTCTGGCCCTCTCCTTGCTGAGACTTCTGGGGTTGTGGACATACTGGCGCTGTCCCCCGGCCTTCTGTGCACTTGCTGGGGAGTTGCGGCCACTTCCAGTGTGGGCAGGGACTGCCTGACCCTCTGGGAGCTGAGGTCTCCCCCC
>NW_023193766.1:326-617 GCF_002007445.2 Ailuropoda melanoleuca
CCAAAGACCTGTGGGATATACCACGAATGGGCCAGAGTGGGCCACACGTGTGGGGCTGCTGCCCTTTCTCCCTTCTGTGCTCTGTGTGGCCTGCTCACTCCCCTCCCCCTCTACCCTTGGCTCCAGATAGCTCAGCTTTTCTCAAGCTCAGAAAGCTGTTCTGGACAGTGGGGGCATCACGGATCTGGAGAAGGGCTCTGTAAAATGAGGAACTGCACTATCTGTCAGGTGAGACTTTCAGGACAAGGTCCTGGCAAACTGAAAACTTAATGAGAGTGGAAAAGGGAGTCT
>NW_023193767.1:0-369 GCF_002007445.2 Ailuropoda melanoleuca
ACTTCATAGAACAAATTTCTCCCCACTCTCCACTTCTGACATAGCCAAAAGGTCAGCCATCCAGTCTTATATTTCCCTTCTTTGCACTTGTACCTGAGCATGGGACAGTGACTGAGGCTGTACATAAAGAAGTTCACATTTAATTAAGACTAAACAATCCTTAAATCGTTCAGTTCTTTAGTAAGTGTTGGTAATCCATGAGAAGGGAAATGCTTTGTTCTATGCCCTGTCTCAGAGGTGGTCCATCAAGGCTTGTCTTCCAGAATTCCTCCTCTAGGAAACATTTTCCAATCCTACCTCTGACCAAGTGTGATGTTTTCTCTCCCTCATCTCCATCCCCATTCCCTCCACTGAATTGTCAAAGCCCTT
>NW_023193767.1:379-697 GCF_002007445.2 Ailuropoda melanoleuca
TGTTGGAGTTAAGAGGTCGACTCTGGAGGCAGAGGGACCTGTGTTCAAATCTCTGGGTTTGCTGCTGCAGTACTGTGTGACCTGGGGAAAACCCTTCATCTCTCTGAATCTCAGTTTTGTCCCCTGCAAATTTGGTATAATAACTAGCTCATAGGGTTTATTTTGAAGATTAAATTAAAAAAAATAGATGTTAAAGGCACACAGTTGAGCATATAGCAATTTACTGATGGTTGCTTTTGATGCTTATTATTTCTGTATTCATTGTTAATAATATTTATTAGTACTTTCTTTTATAGTATTTACCAAAATCTATAATAT
>NW_023193768.1:0-222 GCF_002007445.2 Ailuropoda melanoleuca
CAGAAATTTTGTCAGGGATTGCGCTGAATCATTAGATCATTTGGGCATTATTGCTCTCATTGGTTGAATTGCGTACCCGGAAACGATTTGTTCTCAAGTCCTATCCCTTGAGGTCTATGTTTCTTTTTTTTAATAATAATTTTTTTTATTATATTAGTCACCATACAGTACATCCCTAGTGTTTGATGTAAAGTTCCATGATTCATTACTTGCATATAACAC
>NW_023193768.1:457-625 GCF_002007445.2 Ailuropoda melanoleuca
CTGCTTGACTTATTTCGATTAGCATTATCTCCTCCAGGCCCGTCCATGTTAAAGCAAATGTTGAGAAATTGTTCTTTCTGATGGCTGAGTAATAACTCATTGTATATATGGACCACATCTTCTTAATCCAGCCATCTGTTGAAGGGCATCTTGGCTCCTTCCACGATT
>NW_023193769.1:0-171 GCF_002007445.2 Ailuropoda melanoleuca
GCGATCAAAATACCGAGGACATTTTTCAAAGAACTGGAACAAATAGTCCTTAAATTTGTATGGAAACAGAATACACCCCGAATCTCCAAGGAACTGTTGAAAATGAAAAACAAAGCTGGGGGCATCACAATGCCGGATTTCGAGCTGTACTACAAAGCTGTGATCACAAAG
>NW_023193769.1:403-584 GCF_002007445.2 Ailuropoda melanoleuca
TAAACTCCAAATGGATGAAAGACCTCGATGTGAGACAGGAATCCATCAAAATTCTAGAGGAGAACATAAGCAGCAACCTCTGTGACATCGGCCAAAGCAACCTTTTTCATGACACATATCCAAAGGCAAGAGAAACAAAAGATAAAATGAACTTATGGGAATTTATCAGGATAAAAAGCTT
>NW_023193769.1:916-997 GCF_002007445.2 Ailuropoda melanoleuca
AGCAAGAAAGAACAATTGTTGGAGAGGATGTGGAGGAAGGGGATCCCTCCTACATTGTTGGTGGGAATGCAAGTTGGTACA
>NW_023193770.1:0-2454 GCF_002007445.2 Ailuropoda melanoleuca
TTTAAGGTAATTATTGATAGGTATGTACTTATTGCCATTTTGTTAATTGTTTTCTGGCTGTTTTTGTAGTTTCTCTCTGTTTCTTCACTTGTGGTTTGTTTGTTTTCTTTAGTTATGTTTAGAACTTTTTTGCCTCATTTTGTGTGTATTTACTATACTTTTTTTTCTTTGTGGTTACCATGAGTTTCATTTATAATATCTTATGTATATAACAGTGTCTTGTTTATTTATGACAATTTTAACATATTCAAAAGCTTTATACTTTTACCCCATGTACATTTCATGTATTTGATGACAGATTTTACCTCTTTTTATTTATCCCTTAACTAATTATTGTATTTGTAATTAATTTTATTTATTTTCTCCTTTACCTTTCATACTTGCTTTATAAGTGGTTTATCTCTACCTTTACTTTTTATTTACCTTTTCCAGTGAGATTTTTACTTTTTATGTTTTCTTGTTGTTGATTAGTTCCTTTTCATTTTAGCTTAGAGTAGTTCCTTTAATGTTTCTTGTGAGGCTGCTTTAGTGGTGATGAACTCCTTTAGCTTTTGCTTATCTGGACAACTCTTAATTTCTCCTTCAATTTTGAATGACAGTCTTTGTGGGTAAAGAATTCTTGGTTGACAGTTTTTCCTTTGGGCACCTTGAATATGTTATGCCACTTACTTCGGCTTATAAAGTTTCTGCTTAAAAACTGATAGCCTTATGGTGTTTTCCTTGTATGTAATATATTGCTTTTCTCTTGCTGCTTTAAGATTCTCTCTTTATCCTTAACTTTTACCATTCTAATGATGATATTTCTTGGTGTATTTCTTTTTGTGTTTATCTTATTTGAAACTCTCTGGGATTCATGGACCTGTATGTGTGTTTCCTTCCCCAGATTAGGGAAGTTTTCAGCCATTATTTCTTCAAATAATGTTTTCTGGCCCTTTCATTTTCTTTTTTCCTGCTGGGTCCCCTATAATGTGAACATTATTCCATTTGATGTTGAGATCCCTTAAGGTATCCCTACTTCTTTTAACTTTTTTAAAAATTTTGCTTTTCTGTCTAGATGTTTTACATTGCTTTGTCTTCCAGCTCACTGATTTGTACTTTTAATTCATCCATTCTGCTGTTAAACTCCTCTAGTTATTTTTCACTTCAGTTATAACTTCTGTTTCATATTTTCTTATATTTTTTATTTCTTTGTTGAAGTTCTCAACATTTTCATTCATTCTTCTCTTGACATCAGTGAGCATCTTTATGACCATTACTTTGAACTTTTTAACAGGTAGGTTGCTTATCTCCATTTCCTTAAGGTCTTTTTCTGGGGATTTGCCTTGTTCTTTGGCTTGAAATATATTCCTCTGTCTCCTCATTTTGCCTGTCTGTCTGTTTGTCTATATGTATTAGGCAAAACAGCTACTTCCCTCACTCCTGAAGGAGTGATCATTTTTTTTTTAAGATTTGTATTTATTTATTTTGACAGAGAGAGACAGCCAGCAAGAGAGGGAACACAAGCAGGGGGAGTGGGAGAGGAAGAAGCAGGCTCCTAGCAGAGGAGCCTGATGTGGGGCTCGATCCTAGAATGCTGGGATCACGCCCTGAGCTGAAGGCAGACGCTTAATGACTGCACCACCCAGGCGCCCCATGAAGGAGTGGTCTTGAATAGGAGCTTCTCCGTGTGGCCCTGAAGTGCAGTCTCCCCTGACTGCCAGAGCCAGGCTTTCTATGGACATCCCTGTGGAGGCTCCATATGCCTGACAGCTGTGATAGGGCTATGGTTACTTCACAGGGAATTTGGGGTTTGGGACTTTTCCTCAGCCTGGTTGTAACCTAGCCACTATATGAGGAGAGCAGGGTTCAAGCTGCTTGTCTATGGGGATTGCATTGTTGCAGATTGGTCTTTGTGTGGGGTGACTGAATCTCAGGCATGCCCATCATGCAGCCCACTGTGACTCATCTGCAATGTGGGGAGGGCAGGGTTTGGGGAACTTGCCTAGCCTGACTGAGGCTCATTCTCTGTGTTATGTTGTCAGGGTTCAGGGTAACATCATACTTAATGGTGAGATACTAGAAGCTTTTCCACTAAGATCAGAAACAAGGCAAGGATGTCCCCACTCTCCACACCTTTTCAACGTTGTACTAAAAATCCTTGATAAAGCATTAAAACAAGAAAAGGAAATAAAAGGCATACAGATTGCAAAGAAAATCACCTTTGTTCCCAGATGACATGATTATCTATGTAGGAAACCAAAGAATCAGAAAAAAATTTCCTGGAACTAATAATTAATTATANGTAATTATAGCAAGGTCTCATAGTACAAGGTTAAGATTCAATAGTCAGTTGTTCTTTTATGTACCAGCAATAAACAATTAGAATTTGAAATGAAAAACATAGTATCATTTACATTAACATCCCCAAAATGAAATACTTAGGTATAAATCTAATAAAATATGTACAAGATTTAT
>NW_023193771.1:0-1101 GCF_002007445.2 Ailuropoda melanoleuca
ACTTGAAGTCTTCTTTTCATGGCATTAACTGGAAAAAGCAAACATAGTAGAAAGAAAGAGAGAGAGAGAGAAGTACATACATACTTAATAGAGTTCTTAAAACTTAGAGCTATTTATGCTTATCTTGGATGAGGATGAGGATGAGAATGATGAAAGAACTTCTTTTGTTACATCTTAATATTTCTAACATCTTATGGTTTTTCAAGGATTTTAAATTCTCTTTCTCAAAACACATAATCTCAAACACATATCCTTTAGAAGATTAATTTACTTAAATTAGGTATTTGTCACAATAAGTATATCATACTGCCTCAAGAGAGTTTAGTTTGGGTTCACAGTGGCAAGAGTTCTGGATTTTTATTACTATTATTACTACTATGTTCGATTAGCCAGCATGTAGTACATCATTAGTTTTTGATGTAATGTTCAACAATTCATTAGTTGCATATAACACCCAGTGCTCATCACAACATGTGCCCTCCTTAATACCCATCACCCGGTTACCTCATCCCCACCTCCCTCCCTTCTGTAACCATCAGTTTGGTTCCTAGAGTCCAGAGTCTCTCATGGTTCGTCTCCTTCTCTGATTTCTCCCCCTTCAGATTTCCCTCCCTTCCCCTGTGGTCCTCTGTGCTATTCCTTACGTTCCACATACAAGAGTTCTGGATTTTTATCAGTGATTCCACCACTGGACACCAGAGTACAGCCCAGGAAAGTAAAGTTAGAAATCAATTCTTTCATACTATGGGGCCATGAAGATTTATGATCCTTAAACTTGGTCATTACAATAAGCTTGATTGTCGTTTGGCACACCATTTTTGCAGAACTGCAAAGCTCTTAGCCACTTTCTCCTTAGACTAAACATATGCTATAATGTCCCACTAAATTCTATCAAGAGTGAAAGAGTAGTAAAATCAGTTATGGGCTTAATCTCAAGTGCCAAGGAATATCTAGCATCTACTATGGTCTTTGCAACAATACATACGGGCATCATTAAAATGAGAACTAGGAGTAACGCGTACTGAGAAGTAGCAGATTAAGGAAAGTATTAACAGAATGAGGTCTATGGACCACTTGTATCAGAATCACCTGGCATGCTTG
>NW_023193772.1:0-1578 GCF_002007445.2 Ailuropoda melanoleuca
TGGGCTGAAGATTTGCTTTTGTTTGGTTCTTAGCCTGTTGACCTGAACAGCATGATTAGAATTTGAATGCATTTAGGTGGGACCTCCTTTCTCCAGTTCGCTGTAGATCCCACTACTCCCTATTGCTTAAACTTGCCTGGCATCTGCTTGGCCCCGAAGGCATTGAATTTATGGAATGCTACCATTATAGAACTGCCATTGGTTTGTGCTGATGCCATCTCCCTTTCATAAAGGATGGTCTCAGAGGCTGAGAGAGGTGGAGTTCACCTAAATGCAGGGAGAGCCAAGACCAGAACTCAGGCCCCTTGACAGCTAGAGCAGTGTCATTTTCATCACACCATTGGGTGAATGAAGCTTAAATTTACCTCGTGAGCTACATCTTCCCAAAAAAGAAAGTGTGCAGCATTAAAAATAAATACTTTAAGTAAATTTTCCACCTGCATATCTAATGATATCTCAGGAAGAGAAAACACACACACACACACACACACTACGGTAAATAAACTCAACAGGGCTACCCACATTATTTTCTGAAAATATTTCTAGGTAGAAGCCTATTAATTATTTTTCTAGCAGTACATAAGGAAGCTTTTAAATACAGTATATAAGCATCAGTGAATAAAGACATGTTTTTTCCTATGGCAGGAATATTTTAGATGCATACTTGAACATAGTTATCAGCATCTCCCAGTTACAAAATTTTGACAAATTCTGACTTTAGATGTATATTTCACACACCATTAGAATACATTAGAATATATTATAAATTCCCTTAGGGCAGGGCTCTTCTTCCTTGTTCTACATATTTTACTTATTAGATAACTGTATGCACATGCTATGGCAAAGATAATAAGGCATTAAATTAGAAATGTGCCTAATTTAAATTTTCCAATTGAATTTTTTCATACTGCTATAAGCATATGTGTATTTATGTTAAAGAACTACTGAGTATCTTTATTAGATGAGTGAAACTAATAGAAAAGAAAAGTATTATTGTCTTCTCTTATTTATCTGGACTTTAAAACATGCCATTAATGGAAATACGGTGTTTGGTTTATCTGACAAAGAAATGTATCTTTAGAATTATTTGTAGCAAAGTGGTGTGATAAATCAAAGCTGATGTTTTCTCTTATCCAGTGCCTGGCATAGTATAGACTTATTGGATGAATGAATGAAGGAATGAATGAATGAATAAATGAAAAGATGGGTAGATGAATGAATGGATAAATGGGTGGATGAATGGGTCTTTGCAGCAGGGCCTTGACAGCAGATCTGTTATCAGCTTTTTATGAAAGGCTAGGAATTGTTCAATTGTTATGTACAAAATAGAATTCCAAAATAAAACAAGTGTTTATTGTTCAAACTGTGGGTTTTAGAAATTAAATGAGATAATTCTTATAAAGTATTGCCTACTTAATGCGTAACATTTTACCTATTATTATTTATTGTAATGATTGTTATTTGCTCCCTTTTCCTGTTTTTTTTTAAATTTTAAATGCCTGAGAAATACATATATGCAAAAATGTGTTCAAGGAAAGAAAAACATTAATATGTGCTATGATTTGAGAAGATTGTAGA
>NW_023193773.1:0-791 GCF_002007445.2 Ailuropoda melanoleuca
AGCTTCGAGCGACACGTATAGAAAAGCTACACGCATGACCAGTAGGCAGAGCTTGTGGGTGTAGCCAGTATCGGCACACACACGGCTCAGGTGCACCTTCTCCAGCGTTCACGGAGCATTCGTAAGAACAGATCATGTGCTAAGTCACTAAACATCAGTAAGCTCCAGAAAGCAGAAATATTGCAATCAACAGTCTGTGACCACCGTACAATAAAACTGGAAATTACTGACAAAATGTAAAATTTTGGAAAAAAATTTTTTTAATCTGTAAAAGAATTCTTGGGTGAAAGTGAAAATGCACACCGA
Organism: Ailuropoda melanoleuca; assembly: GCF_002007445.2. Classification (NCBI taxonomy): domain Eukaryota; kingdom Metazoa; phylum Chordata; class Mammalia; order Carnivora; family Ursidae; genus Ailuropoda; species Ailuropoda melanoleuca. Next base: position 307 of record NW_023193773.1, read on the forward strand.
AATTCCTTTTTAAAAAAATAATGACAGCGAAGATACGTAACATTGGCTCCATGGGATATGCTCAAAGCAGCGATCAAAGGAAAATTCAAAACTGTGAACACTTTTATCAATAAACATGAAAGAATGAAAAAACCAATAAAATTCCCAGCTCGTGCAACTAGAAATAGAACCGTGGAATAAACCAGAAGNCGGAATAAACCAGAAGAAAGCTCAAGGAATGAATAATAAAGATAAAAGTAGAAATTAATGAGGTAAAGGAACAGAAAAGCACTCGATCTAATTAATGAATCAGAAGCCTAATTGTTTTAATTAACAAAATGGGCAAACAACTGCTAACTAACCTGACCATGAAATGCAGAAAGCTCAAATACACAAAATAGGAAATGACAAGAAAGGAACTATTGGAGACGAAGAAAGCTTAAAGTCATAGGACTAGTTTGCAGATATCTCTGCAAATAAATTTGAAAACACTGAGGTTACAGGTT
>NW_023193774.1:0-2044 GCF_002007445.2 Ailuropoda melanoleuca
CCAACTTACAGCCAGTTACAGAGTAAAGGTTGTATTCCCAGAAGGAATTTATATACACCTTCAGATGTCCATAAAAAATGAGAAAATGATTTTTTCTATCAAAATAAAGTTGATATAAAAATGTTATTTTGGGGGCGCCTGGGTGGCACAGCGGTTAAGCGTCTGCCTTCGGCTCAGGGCGTGATCCTGGCGTTATAGGATCGAGCCCCACATCAGGCTNACAGAGTAAAGGTTGTATTCCCAGAAGGAATTTATATACACCTTCAGATGTCCAGAAAAAATGAGAAAATGATTTTTTCTATCAAAATAAAGTTGATATAAAAATGTTATTTTGAAAACTCATCCACTGAGAGAAAACTATGTATGTAGGTAATGGCTCAATAAAATACCGACTTCATCTAGATTTATTCCTGATTATTTTAGGTTTAAAGCAATAGTTATAGATAATTATAAAATTTTTGGAGCAATAAAATTGATATACCTCAGAGAGCACATATAAACTTGCAGGTTAGTCAAAACTGTTCTTAATCTATTCCCTTCATATCAGCCCAAGAGGCAACAGAAGATGTTAGGCATATTTTTCCCAGTTGAAATACTCCATTCAATATCCCTGGAGCCCCTGCAAAACCCATTACAGTCATGCTTCCTTCCCCTTTTCTTCCATCATAAACCCCTTGAATGCCTAGCCTGTTTTCACTATCAAATTCAGATAGTTTGCTCTTACGATGAGCCCTGAGTAATATATAGAATTGCTGAATTTTATAAAAAAATTTTTATTTAAAAATTTAAAAAAAAGAATTGCTGAATTGCTATATTATACACCTGAAACTAATATAACACTTAACACTTACAAACTATACCAGAATTAAAATAAAAAACTTAATTAAATAAATAAGTAAAATAAAAATTAAAAATTTGGTGGCTTGGATTTCAAGTATCAGCTAGTGGCCAAAGAAACTCCTCTCACTTGCTGACCCAGCACTCCAAATTCCAAAACTTTAAGACAGCTCCCCAGAAATGATGAACAATATGCTTTTATAATTGTTCTGCATGATCCATGGACATCTAGAGACTTTAAAACATTAACAAAATAATTTTCTTTTTTTGTTGCTTTTTTATTTTATTGTATTTAAATTCAATTAATAAATATATAGTGTATTATTAGTTTCAGAGGTAGAGTTCAGTGATTCATCAGTTGTATATAACACCCAGTGCTCATTGCATCACATGCCCTCCTTAATGCCCATCACCCAGTTACCTCATTCCCTCATCCCCACTCCCCTTTAGCAACCCTCAGTTTGTTTTCTATAGTTAAGAGTCTCTTATGATTTGTCTCCCTCTCTGATTTCATCTCATTTTAATTTTCCGTCCATTCCCCTATGATCCTCTGTTTTGTTTCTTTTTTTTTTAAGATTTTATTTATTTATTTGACAGAGAGACACAGCCAGCGAGAGAGGGAGCACAAGCAGGGGGAGTGGGAGAGGAAGAAGCAGGCTCACAGCGGAGGAGCCTGATGTGGGGCTCGATCCCATAACGCCAGGATCACGCCCTGAGCCAAAGGCAGACGCTTAATGACTGCACCACCCAGGCGCCCCCTCTGTTTTGTTTCTTAAAATAACTTTCTAATATCGGGGAAAACCTTTAAAAATTCAAAGGGAACTATTATAGTTTTCATCCTGTGTAGGCAACTCTCAACAAATTTATGTAATTGAAAATTACTGAAATTGAAAATCATATAAAAGGAGAGGCAAGTAGTCCCAACCACATCACTAGCATACCCACATCAACTAAAAATTATGTTAAGAAAAAGCTCTAGGGTTGCCTGGGTGGCTCACTCAGTTAAGCATCCAACTCCTGATTTTGGCTCAGGTCATGATCTCAGGGTGGTAAGATCAAGCCCTGCCATCGGGCTCCGCACTCAGGGGGAAGTCTGCTTCTCTCCTTCTCCCTCTCTCTGCCCCTCCCCCAATCCCAACTCACACTGTCTCTCTCTCTCAATTAAATAACTAAATCTTTTTTTAAAAGAAAAAGCTCTAAATTAAAT
>NW_023193775.1:0-605 GCF_002007445.2 Ailuropoda melanoleuca
ATAACGCCGGGATCACGCCCTGAGCCGAAGGCAGACGCTTAACCGCTGTGCCACCCAGGCGCCCCAGTCAACCAGTCTTTATAAAGCAGCTTCTAGATTCTAGGCACTCTCTTATGTATTACAGATACAATGGTAAGTGAAATACAGCCCCTTCTCATGCTGGGGGGCACAGGAATGTAAATAGCTATATCACATACCATCTGTGAGGGCTCAAAAGCACAGCATTGTCAGAGGAAAACATCTCACCATGATGCCTCTGAATTGGTCACAAATTAATAGAAATAATCAAACTCCTTAGATGTCAAGCAATGTATGTTAATGCAGTTTCTGGACTTCATTGCAGGACATTCTGAATGTCAACTCATTCATTTAAATACTTGTTGTGAAAAACCTGCCAACTCATCTGGGATCTGCAGACAGTGCAGGGCATGACTCTCAGTCTGAGAAATGCTTGCTTGCATTTATGTACCTTGTCTCAGNTACCTTGTCTCAGCATATCTGATGAAGGGAACCCACTGCTTTGTTGATCAATGGCAGGAGTTTAGCATTTCATCATAAGCCATGAGTTTAAAATTTGGGGCAAGAATTAATGCAGGATCACCAAT
>NW_023193776.1:0-799 GCF_002007445.2 Ailuropoda melanoleuca
ACAGGTAGCGAAGCCCTGAATTGTGAGGCAAGAGGCATCTGGTGTGGGCCTGAGGGGAGGGGCTGCTGGGTCGTGTCCACGTGACGTTGGTGGGAATCCCCACTGGGTCGGGTGCTATCGTGACCAATGGGGCAGCACTGGTGGCCGAGAACCCTGGAAACAGGAGAAACCCAGAGAACCTGGGGTGTGGTATACCGGTGTCTGATACAGATGGAGTGCAGAGGTGGGGGCCCATCAAGAAGGTGTCCTTTAAGTGAAGGCCTGAAGCTTTGTGATTTTGTGGGAAAAGAGCATTCCTGACAGAGGGAATACATGCAAAGGGGTCAGGTGGGGGCAGATATGGCAGGNGGGCAGATATGGCAGGTTCAAGGGGTGGGGGAGGCCACGGCCGCTGCGGCCTATGAAGGCAAGCACATGGTAGGAGAGGGGTTGGAGAGGAAGATTGTAGTCCACACATGCATGCCTACAGATCTTGGAGGGATTTGGGTTTTACTCCAAGTATGATGAGAAACCACTGGGCAGGGGGAGGTTTCTGCACAGGTCTGGCATGAACCGACTAGGATTTCAAAAGCATCAGACTCTGATTTGCATTATGGCCATGACAATGAGATATCCCCCACACCTGTCAGAATGGCTAAAATCAAAAAGACAAGAAATAAGCATTGGCGAGGATATGAAGAAAAAGGATGCTTGTGCCCTGTTGGTGGGAATGCAAACTGGTGCAGCCACTGTGGTAAACAGTATGGAAGTTCTGCAAAATAATAAGGATAGAACTCCCATATGATCCAATAATCCCACT
>NW_023193778.1:0-1164 GCF_002007445.2 Ailuropoda melanoleuca
TCAGCAAAATGAAAAGGCAACTTACTGAATGGAAGGAAAGGTCAGTAAATCACGGATCTGATGAAGAATCCACATGCAAAAGCTACAAAGAACTCATACGACTCAGTATCAAAAGAAAAAAAAAATGGGCAGAGGAACGAAATAGACATTTTCCAAAGAAGACATCCAAATGGCCACCAAGCACATACAAAGTTGCCGAATGTCACGAGTCATCAGGGAAATGCAAACCAAAACCACACTGAGATATTCACACCTAGTTATTATCAAAAGGTCAAGGGATGACACGTGTTGACAAGGGTGTGCAGAAAACGCAAGCCTGTGCACCACTGGTGGGATCGAAAACTAGTAACAAGCAAACCACCCAGATGTCCACCCACAGATAAACGGGCAAACAAAATGTGATACCTACGGACAGTGGACTATTATTCAGCCCTTAAAAAGGAAGGCGATTCTTTCTTCCTTCCTTCCTTTCTTTCTTTCTTTCTTTCTTTTTTTTTTTGATTTTATTTTTAAGTAATCTCTATACCCGACGTGGGGCCCAAACACACAACTCCGAGATCAAGAATCCCACACTCCACCAACTGAGCCAGCCAGGCGCCCCGAAAAGGAAAGAGATTCTAACACCTGCTACAACACACGTGAATCTTGAGGACATCATGCTGAGTGAAATAAGCCAGTCACAAAAGGACAAATCCTGTCTGATCCCAATTGCAGGAGGTCCCTAGGGGAGTCAAATGCATAGAGACAGAAAGTAGGATGGTGGGAGCCAGGGGCTGAGTGGGGGAGGGAGGAGGGGACGGGGAGTCCATGTTTCATGGGGACGGAGTTTCAGTTTGAGAAGAGGAAAACGTTCTGGAGACGGATGGTGGGGATGTTTGCACAACAGCGTGGGTATACTTAATGCCACTGAACGGTACACTGAAAAAATGGCTACAATGGTGACATTTTATGTTATGCATATTTTGCTAAAAATTTCTAAATGTATGGGGCGCCTGGGTGGCTCAGTCATTAGGCATCTGCCTTGGGCTCAGGGCGTGATCCCTGGCGTTCTGGGATCAAGCCCCACAACAGGCTCCTCCGCTGTGAGCCTGCTTCTTCCTCTCCCACTCCCCCTGCTTGTGTCCCCTCTCTCACTGGCTGTCTCTATCTCTGTCAAATAAATAA
>NW_023193778.1:8718-9321 GCF_002007445.2 Ailuropoda melanoleuca
AAAAAAAAAAAAAAAAAAAAACCCACAATCATTAGAAGACAGCTGCTAACCCCTCCCTGAGTCTTTTCTGTTCATTCTCCAAACAGCTTCCCCTTACCCACCCCCCACCTCTCCTTAGCCCGAGGGGTTGTATTATTTGAACAGAAAAGCAGAAAGAAGGAAAACAGGCTTTCCAAGCAAAAAAAAAAAAAAAAAAAGCAGTTGATTGCAAGTTTGTCTGCCACAGGCAAAGACTTGGGTTCTAACAACTGAGGCGACCCTCCCGCGATTCTATTCAAAGGAGGCCTTCCAGTGAGGGTTATCTTTTTCTTCTAAGAAGCTTCTGGGGGCACAGAGAGACTCCATATTTTTTCCAAGGGGGAGTCAAAGTTGGGATATCTATCTTACTGGGGAAAGCCGCACTGTTGTTGTTTTTAATTGAGGTCTAATTGACATAGAGCGTTATATCAGTTTCAGGTGGGCGACGTAATGCTTCAATATTTGCGCACACCGTGAAACGATCACCACCTATATGTAAGAAAGTTCGTGGCTTAGGGAGAATGGAACTCGGGCTGGGTGCTATAACGGGAATCCTAAGGAATTAGTCTTCCTTTTTAAAGGTCT
>NW_023193779.1:0-1801 GCF_002007445.2 Ailuropoda melanoleuca
CATTCAAAATAAGGGCATGTAACCTTGCACATTTTCTCCATTATCTTCTTATATTTAGTTTTCATAAATTTAGCATCTCAATTATTTGCAATCTTTCAATGATCAAATTCTCACTGATTACACTTAATTCTTTCTAACTCATTCTTCAAGACTTGAATTTCTGATTAAGGGACCCATCAGGATATAGTCATGATTTTTCTTTTTTTTAATATATTTTTTTAAANTTTTCTTTTTTTTAATATATTTTTTTAAAGATTTTATTTATTTATTTGACGGAGAGAGAGAGAGACAGTGAGAGAAGGAACACAAGCAGGGGGACTGGGAGAGGGAGAAGCAGGCTCCCTGTGGAGCAGGGAGCCCAACCTAGGACTCAATCCCAGGACCCTAGGATCATGACCTGAGCCAAAGGCAGACGCTTAATGATTGAGCCACCCAGGCACCTTGTCAATGATTTTTCTGAAGTCACCAGTGTCCTCTCTCAGTCAGCTCTTGCTTCTAACAAACATAAAATCTCAGCAGTATATGACAATATGCATTTATTTTACACGTATTTGCAATTTGCCTGGGTGACTCTGCTGCTTTTGGCTGGGCTGAGGTGGCAGCTCTAAGTACAGGTTGATTCCAGGTATGCTCCATGAGTTTCTTATTGTACTTGGACCAGGAAGCTGACCAGGGCATAGTCTTCTCATGGTGATGGCAAAAGTGTAAGAGGACAAGTGGAAAGATGTAAGGCCTAGGCTTAGAACTGGTCACTCTCACTTCCATTCACATTTAATTGCCAAAGTAAGTCCCACAGCTGAGCCCTATGGCAAGAGGTTGGGAAGTATCCTCTGTCTTTTGTGTCAGGAGCCTCAAAATTACAAAGCAATGAACATCAATGCCAAGAAAGGTGAAAAATTGGGGCCACATAGCCCTCAGAACCAAAAGGATGATTTCTTCTAAGATGTCTTCCCTCTGTGTACTCTTTAGAACCCATAGGTTTCTTAACTTCAATTCTAATCTGTTTTTTCTCTACTCATTATTTTTTTGTCTTGCTTCTCAAGTGCTAGAGTTCTATAAGCTCCTTATCAAAATATTTATTTTTTCTTCTTGTTCTATGCATCCCCTCCCCAACCTACCCTGAGTGGTCTCATGTACTTATATGGCTTCCATTGTCACTTGTGTTCTGAAAACACTGAAATTTAAACTTTTGGCTCTCATCTCTCACTTTAATTTGAAACTCAACTTTCTGAGTTTCTACTAGACTTATCAATCATAAAGGACATTAAGGCCTCCAAACTTACAACTGAATTATTGTTAGACATTCCAATTCTCAAGCCCATTCTACTATCTTTAAATATCTTAATGACATCATCTTTTACCTAGATAATTAAGTTTGAGTTCTGAAAAACAAATGAAGCAACTTTTCCTTCCAAACCCTTCAAATTTAATCAGTTTCTATATCGTGTTGAGTCTACCAAATCCATGTCCTAGTATTTCCACAGTTATCTCTCTAATTTATTTGACAACTTTTATTATACCTAAATTGCCATCAAGGTATTGTGATAAGTCATGATAAATGCTGGGAAAGAACTTAGTCTCACACAGGATGTAAGTATTAAAAATATTAAAGCATTAATAAAGTACTAAATAGTGTCCAGAATATGGAGGGACAAGTTTTATCCCAGTGAATCAGGGACAATGTGATGTTCTAACTAGCTTTTGGATTATGTGATAAAAGATGGGTTGGATTTAGATATGAGAACACAAGATGACAAGGAAGAAGGGCATTCAAGGTAAAGGAAATTAATTAATATAGTTC
>NW_023193780.1:0-3166 GCF_002007445.2 Ailuropoda melanoleuca
GAACTATATTAATTAATTTCCTTTACCTTGAATGCCCTTCTTCCTTGTCATCTTGTGTTCTCATATCTAAATCCAACCCATCTTTTATCACATAATCCAAAAGCTAGTTAGAACATCACATTGTCCCTGATTCACTGGGATAAAACTTGTCCCTCCATATTCTGGACACTATTTAGTACTTTATTAATGCTTTAATATTTTTAATACTTACATCCTGTGTGAGACTAAGTTCTTTCCCAGCATTTATCATGACTTATCACAATACCTTGATGGCAATTTAGGTATAATAAAAGTTGTCAAATAAATTAGAGAGATAACTGTGGAAATACTAGGACATGGATTTGGTAGACTCAACACGATATAGAAACTGATTAAATTTGAAGGGTTTGGAAGGAAAAGTTGCTTCATTTGTTTTTCAGAACTCAAACTTAAGTATCTAGGTACAAGATGATGTCATTAAGATATTTAAAGATAGTAGAATGGGCTTGAGAATTGGAATGTCTAACAATAATTCAGTTGTAAGTTTGGAGGCCTTAATGTCCTTTATGATTGATAAGTCTAGTAGAAACTCAGAAAGTTGAGTTTCAAATTAAAGTGAGAGATGAGAGCCAAAAGTTTAAATTTCAGTGTTTTCAGAACACAAGTGACAATGGAAGCCATATAAGTACATGAGACCACTCAGGGTAGGTTGGGGAGGGGATGCATAGAACAAGAAGAAAAAATAAATATTTTGATAAGGAGCTTATAGAACTCTAGCACTTGAGAAGCAAGACAAAAAAATAATGAGTAGAGAAAAAACAGATTAGAATTGAAGTTAAGAAACCTATGGGTTCTAAAGAGTACACAGAGGGAAGACATCTTAGAAGAAATCATCCTTTTGGTTCTGAGGGCTATGTGGCCCCAATTTTTCACCTTTCTTGGCATTGATGTTCATTGCTTTGTAATTTTGAGGCTCCTGACACAAAAGACAGAGGATACTTCCCAACCTCTTGCCATAGGGCTCAGCTGTGGGACTTACTTTGGCAATTAAATGTGAATGGAAGTGAGAGTGACCAGTTCTAAGCCTAGGCCTTACATCTTTCCACTTGTCCTCTTACACTTTTGCCATCACCATGAGAAGACTATGCCCTGGTCAGCTTCCTGGTCCAAGTACAATAAGAAACTCATGGAGCATACCTGGAATCAACCTGTACTTAGAGCTGCCACCTCAGCCCAGCCAAAAGCAGCAGAGTCACCCAGGCAAATTGCAAATACGTGTAAAATAAATGCATATTGTCATATACTGCTGAGATTTTATGTTTGTTAGAAGCAAGAGCTGACTGAGAGAGGACACTGGTGACTTCAGAAAAATCATTGACAAGGTGCCTGGGTGGCTCAATCATTAAGCGTCTGCCTTTGGCTCAGGTCATGATCCTAGGGTCCTGGGATTGAGTCCTAGGTTGGGCTCCCTGCTCCACAGGGAGCCTGCTTCTCCCTCTCCCAGTCCCCCTGCTTGTGTTCCTTCTCTCACTGTCTCTCTCTCTCTCCGTCAAATAAATAAATAAAATCTTTAAAAAAATATATTAAAAAAAAGAAAAATCATGACTATATCCTGATGGGTCCCTTAATCAGAAATTCAAGTCTTGAAGAATGAGTTAGAAAGAATTAACTGTAATCAGTGAGAATTTGATCATTGAAAGATTGCAAATAATTGAGATGCCAAATTTATGAAAACTAAATATAAGAAGATAATGGAGAAAATGTGCAAGGTTACATGCCCTTATTTTGAATGCACAATTCAGGAAATGGGTCTCCACATACACAAGCATTTAAACCATTAATAATTATCAGAGAAAATTTCAGGACAATGAGGGAACTGATTTTGGTTAGGTAAGTTTTAAATAACATTACTTACATCATGTTGTGTAAGAAAGATAGCCTTTATTGTGCAGAGGGAAAGTATCAGATAAATATAAATTTCCTTTTAGCATTAGAAGAATTGCTAGTATCTTACTTGAATAATATAAGTTTTATAAATTGGAAACAATAGATGAAACATAGATGAAATAGATGGAACAAGATGATTCACATGAATGCTAGAAAGAACAACTAAATGTTGCCAGTCTGGCAAATTGGCCTATATGCAAATTAGTAATGTTTTAAATAAAGAAAACACATCAAAGGCCATGTCTGTTCATTTATTTTGACATTTTATAATTGAGCCTAATTATTTGTGAAACTGTAACCCATTAAGCTGGTCATTGGTATACTTTGTGAAAATAATGACATTTTAGTCAAAGAAGCACTTACTTTCACTGTCTATAGCACATTCAGGCAAGATACTTAGTGGAGTAATTAATTAAAAACTAAAATGTCAAGTCTTACCCACATCTCTGTGCATTAGCCAAAGATACGTACAGACTGGAAATCAGAAAATTCAAAATGGGCTCTTTGTTTAATATGCATTTCCAGAGAAAAATCTGTGAAATTAATTCTCTGAACAATGTATGAACTATATTATGCCTAATTACTTGCCTTACATATCAAATATACCTTCATTCAGACTGATATGCCTGGTTTTTGCCACTTTACCAGTTTCTTTAAACTTTATATAATCTTACATTTCAGTGTCACATGTATCTATCTTTGCTGATGTCAGTTTGCCCCCTGGAAAGCCCAAAAATATTAATATAGGGGAATTATAACTCTATTTTAAGCCAGGCTTATATTAACATTATATTTTGGAGATGATTATTATAAAAACAAGTAATTATGGATTTTTTCTTAAAATTGAGCTAGTTTCATTTTTATATAATTTACTACATATGAAAAAATTCCTCGTTTTGTCAAGGCTGCAAACATATTTTGCTTGCTGCAAATTATCCAGACCACATACAAGTGCAACCTAGCAGCATTTCCTCCAATTTGGTTTTCTAAGTAAACAAAGCCTGCAGCACAGTTTTCCATTAATGAGGGATGAATCTGAATCTTTTCTGATAAATCAAAGGGCTGAGGTTATTAAACAAAGATGATGTTATTGATTCAAAGGGCACACTCTTTAAGCAGTTTTTTCTAATTGTTTGTGCTGATCCATCTACATTTTACATTTTACTTCCCATTTTAGCCACACACATTTTATAAAATGTCCAGCCAAGCTCAGAGGTTTATTATAGGCATAGCATGATAA
>NW_023193781.1:0-501 GCF_002007445.2 Ailuropoda melanoleuca
GCCTGCCATGATTCCCTCACTGTGATGCCAGCCTGGGGAAAACCCGCTGTACTTGCCCTGTGTGGGCTCACCGCTGGCTATACCAGTGTACTAATGTTGGGTGGGGAAAGGAGGGTAGGGGGTGTTAGGTGCTGTTCCACAGTCAGGCTCACATGGAGCTCTCTGAGCAGAGACTGGTTCCACCATTACTCTGGTGGAGACACCCAAGCTTCAGCACACCCCATCCATGGCCACACCCAACACCCCCAAAATCCATACTCCAAGATGCATGTATGTGCCTCCCAGTGGCAGAATTTCAGGAGATGCTAAGTGTACGACGAATCCTATAACATCTTCCAAACTGAAGCACTTTTGAGAGTAAAGGGGTATTGTTAATAACTGCCAGGCCAACAGGTGGAAACCAGGCGTATGTCACCTTCCCTGTTGGACAACTCCTGTCACCTCCCACCAGCAGAGGAGGCTATGAGACCATAAGACAGAAGAAAGGGGGCAGGCACCAAG
>NW_023193782.1:0-959 GCF_002007445.2 Ailuropoda melanoleuca
CCCGCCACATTACTGAATTGCTCTATAACTTCTAATAGTTTGGGAGTGGATTCTTCTGGGTTTTCCATATACAGTATCATGTCATCTGCAAAGAGAGAAATTTTGACTTCTTCTTTGCCGATTTGGATACCTTTTATCCCTTTTTGTTGTCTGATTGCTGTTGCAAGGACTTCTAGTACTATGTTGAATAATAGTGGNATGTTGAATAATAGTGGCGAGAGTGGGCATCCTTGTCGTGTTCCTGATCTTAAGGGAAAGGCTTCCAGCTTTTCCCCATTGAGAATAATGCTTGCAGTAGGCTTTTCATAGATGGCTTTTATGAGATTGAGAAATGTACCCTCTATTCCTACACTCTGAAGGGTTTTAATCAGGAAAGGATGCTATATTTTGTCAAATGCTTTTTCTGCATATACTGAGAGAATCATATGATTTTTGAGTTTTTCTTTCTGGATAAAATCTAAGACACTGATAGATTTGCGAATCTTGAACCACCCTTGCATCCCAAGGATGAATCCCTCTTGGTCATGATGGATAATCCTTTTAATGTACTGTTGGATTCTATTAGCCAGGATCTTGTTGAGGATTTGGCGTCCATATTCATTAGGGAAATCGGTCTGTAATTCTCCTTTTTGATGGGGTCTTTGCCTGGTTTGGGGATCAAGGTAATATTGGCCTCATAGAATGAGTTTGGTAGCCTTCCTTCTGTTTCTATTTTTTGAAATAGCTTTAGGAGAATAGGTATTATTTCTTCTTTGAATGTTTGGTAGAATTCTCCAGGAAAACCATCTGTGCCTGGAGTTTTGTTATTTGGAAGGTTGTTTATCACTGACTCAATCTCTTCATAATTAATTGGCCTGCTTAAAATATCAATTTCTTCCTGTTTCAGTCTTGGTAGTTTATAGGTTTCCAGGAAGGCCTCCATCTGTTCCAGATTGCTTAATTTATTGGCATAAAGCTGT
>NW_023193782.1:981-2222 GCF_002007445.2 Ailuropoda melanoleuca
AGCTGTTGATAAAAGTTTCTAATAATCCTTCCAATTTCATTGGTGTTGGTTGTGACCTCTCCTTTTTCATTCATAATTTTATTAATTTGGGTCCTTTCTCTATTCTTTTGGATAAGTCTTGCCAGCGGTTTGTCAATTTTGTTGATTCTCTCTAAGAACCATCTTCTAGTCCTGTTAAGCTGCTCTACTGTACTTCTGGTTTCTAATTCATTGATTTCTGCTCTAATCTTGGTCAACTGCTGCCTCGTGAGTGGATTAGGCCTGTCCCTCTGTTGCTGTTCCAGCTTCTTGAGGTAAGAATATAAAAACTGCATTTTAGATTTTTCTATTCTTTTGAGTGAGGCTTGGATGGCTATGTATTTCCCCCTTAGGACTGCCTTTGCAGTATCCCATAGGTTTTGGACCGTTGTGTATTCATTCTCGTTGGTCTCCATAAATTGTTTAATTTGTTTTTTGATTTCCTGGTTTATCGAGTCATTCTTGAGCAGGATGGTTCTTAGCCTCCAAGTGTTTGAGTTTCTTCCAGGTTTTTCCTTGTGGTTGAGTTCCNCGCCTTGTTTTCATTCTCCTTGGTCTCCATAAATTGTTTAAATTGATTTTTGATTTCCTGGTTTATCGAGTCATTCTTGAGCAGGATGGTTCTTAGCCTCCAAGTGTTTGAGTTTCTTCCAGGTTTTTCCTTGTGGTTGAGTTCCAATTTCAGAGCGTTGTGGTCTGAGAATATGCAGGGGATAATTTCAATCTTTTGGTATTGGCTGAGACCTGTTTTGTGTCCCAGAGCATGATCTATTCTTGAGAATGTTCCATGGGCATTTGAATAGAANGAATGTTCCATGGGCATTAGAATAGAATGAGTATTCTTTGGTTCTGGGGTGTAGTGTTCTATATATATCTATGAGGTGTAACTCGTCAAGTATGGCATTCAAAGCTCTTGTTTCTATGTTGGTTTTCTGCTCCGGTGCTCTATTGCTGATAGTGGAGTGGGTGTTGAGGTCCCCTNCTTCCCCTAATATTAACGTATTTTTATATATATGTCTCTTTATTCTGGTTAAGAGTTGGCTTGTGTATCTTGCTGCTCCCCTGGTGGGGGCATATACATTTATAATTGTCATATCCATTTGTTGGATACATCCTTTAAGAATAATACAGTGCCCTTCTGTGTCTCTAACTATAGTCTTTAGTTTAAAATCCAATCTGTCTGATATGAGAATTGCTACCCCAGCTTTCTTTTGAGGTCCATT
>NW_023193782.1:2280-2455 GCF_002007445.2 Ailuropoda melanoleuca
TATCTTTAGGTTCAAAATGAGTCTCCTGTAGACAGCAAATGGATGGGTCATGTCTTTTTATCCAATCTGCAACCCTGTGGCGTTTTATGGGAGCATTTTAAACTATTTACATTGAGACTGAATATTGAGAGATATGATTTTAATGATGCCATGTTGCCAGTAAAGTCTTTGTTTC
>NW_023193783.1:0-845 GCF_002007445.2 Ailuropoda melanoleuca
ATTGAGTTCCAGAAACCAATGAAAATTCTGAAGGGGAAATGAGTTTATATAATTCTATACCTCAGTACAATGTAATTAAAAGAAAAAGAAATCTTAATGTTTGAATATTTGGGGGAAGAAGGAAGCAGGGTGCTCAGCAAGTGCCCAATAAATATCTCTATGCCTAATTTCCTCAAATTCATAATTAATTATTAGCATCATCATATGATTATTGTTGAGGATTAAATGAGATAAGAGCTACAAAAAAGAATGGTAGAAGGCATATAGTAATAATCAATAGATGTAGCTACTATTATAACCAATGCAATTAATATGCCTTGAAATAATACACACGCATTCTAAATGAAGTGACATTATACACAATTCTGTTATTGAGGCCCTTCAAAAAATATGAACAAAGGCATCTCTAAGGTCTGTCTCATTAGAAGGGCTATATTACCGGCTATCTAATGAAGTCTTTTTTTTTTTAAGATTTCATTTACTTATTTGACAGAGAGAGACAGCGAGAGGGACCACTAGCAGAGGGGGGCTGGAGAGGGAGAAGCAGTCTCCCCGCTGAGCAGGGAACCCAAAGTGGGGCTCGATCCCAGGACACTGGGATCATGACCTGAGCCAAAGGCAGATGCTTAACGATTGAGCCATTCAGGTGCTCCTGAAGTCATTTTCACTCATATTTTATTGATAATAATCTCTACCATGTCAGTGCATTTTAAATTTTAAATACTTTTGTCACGACATAATGAGTGAAAACTAACTTTGTATTTACTTCCATTCTTTTTGTTCCCAATTCTGTCCAAAGGGTGGATAAAAATGAGGGATCTTCAATCTCTAAATGTTTTTCAAAA
>NW_023193784.1:0-745 GCF_002007445.2 Ailuropoda melanoleuca
TGCCATATACAATTACATCTCCTAACATGGTAACCAATACCAGGTAGACCTTCTGGGCCTCTCCTAATTCCTTAAGATGCTGTTGCCTCCCAAACCTTCAGTTGTGTGGCCAAGAACTCTACCTGGGTCCATGCTGCTCAGCTGACTGGGGCTGACCAGTCATCATTGAGCAGCCAGACAGAATGTGAGCAAATACGTGCCCCATGTTTCTGACTTCTTTTGCTACTTTGGGACTCGAATGATACCCCATAACACACCGTGTGGGATGTGGGATGATGACACCCCAAAGTGTGGGACAGTTTACTCTTAAAAGATCAATGGGCATCAGGAGATGGGGAGAACATACAAGTTAAATCCTCCCCAACCCCCACCACCATGTATTAGTTTTTCCATATATCCTATCTGGAGAAATCCCATAGGGCTGAATTAAACTCATAATATAATAAATATTATTATAAAAATAAATAAATAAACTCGTCTGGAGAGAGNAAACTCGCCTGGAGAGAGGTATGGTTGATGCCTGGTTCGTTGTGATGCCATGAGCATAATAACGCATTGGCTTGCATCTCTTTCCATCCTTCTCTTGTTTTAACTTTCCTTACCCTAGAACTGCACCTCTCAAAAGTACCAACAATCAATTCTTCAGATTCTTTTGTCTAGAAAAGCCAGACTAAGATGTTGCTTAGCACTCAGAAGTTGTTCATTAAATATTAATTTTCCTTTCTTCCTTTAAAAATTTTTTTTT
>NW_023193785.1:0-800 GCF_002007445.2 Ailuropoda melanoleuca
TGCCATATACAATTACATCTCCTAACATGGTAACCAATACCAGGTAGACCTTCTGGGCCTCTCCTAATTCCCTAAGATGCTGTTGCCTCCCATACCTTCAGTTGTGTGGCCAAGGACTCTACTTGGGTCCATGCTGCTCAGCTGACTGGGGCTGACCAGTCATCATTGAGCAGCCAGACAGAATGTGAGCAAATACGTGCCCCATGTTTCTGACTTCTTTTGCTACTTTGGGACTCGAATGATACCCCATAACACACCGTGTGGGATGTGGGATGATGACACCCCAAAGTGTGGGACAGTTTACTCTTAAAAGATCAATGGGCATCAGGAGATGGGGAGAACATACAAGTTAAATCCTCCCCAACCCCCACCACCATGTATTAGTTTTTCCATATATCCTATCTGGAGAAATCCCATAGGGCTGAATTAAACTCATAATATAATAAATATTATTATAAAAATAAATAAATAAACTCGTCTGGAGNTCGTCTGGAGAGAGGTATGGTTGATGCCTGGTTCGTTGTGATGCCATGAGCATAATAACGCATCAGCTTGCATCTCTTTCCATCCTTCTCTTGTTTTAACTTTCCCTACCCTAGAACTGCACCTCCCAAAAGTACCAACAATCAATTCTTCAGATTCTTTTGTCTAGAAAAGCCAGACTAAGATGTTGCTTAGCACTTAGAAGTTGCTCATTAAATATTAATTTTCCTTTCTTCCTTTAAAAAAATTTTTTTCTTAATTTTTAAGCTCTTTGTCCAACATGGAACTTGAACTCACAACCCTAAGATCAAGAATCG
>NW_023193786.1:0-635 GCF_002007445.2 Ailuropoda melanoleuca
TGTGTGTGTTCTATGCAATGGTGACACCCATGCTTAATCCCCTCATCTATAGCCTGAGGAACAAGGATGTGCAGGGAGCTCTGAGGAAAGTAGCAACAAGGAATTTCCCATGCAGGCTTGAACTCTGCCACTGAGGGTGAGAACCTTTTGGCTTCCTACTTAGAAGACTTGCTGAGTAGTTGCCTTAGTAAGATTGGAAAATGGTAAGATTTTTATCCTTGGGCCTTGTCCTGGACCTACCATCCATCCTTCATCAAGCACTTTCTTTGTAAAAGAAGGACAATAATTCACAGACCAATACAAGGAGGGTCTGCTTCTTTCTTGGTTTTTTTTTTTTTTTTTGGCACCTCAGAATTAGGAAATCCTGTAAAATACATTCACATTTTATAAACACTGGAACCTGTAAAATCCATCTTTTTTTTTCCATGTCATATATTACTATCAATCGATCCCAGTACCTACTCCAATTCTTTTTTCTTTATTATTTATGAATCTCAGGGAAGAGATGGTGGAGGAGCAGGGGACCCTTTTTTCATCTGGTCCCCTGAGTTGAGCTGGATATCTACCATAGCTCTGAATTCCATTTCTGATAATTGGGATACATCCGTATGTATTAATTCTGTGGCCGAGGCCAA
>NW_023193787.1:0-337 GCF_002007445.2 Ailuropoda melanoleuca
AGTATGGCATTCAAAGCTCTTGTTTCTATGTTGGTTTTCTGCTCCGGTGCTCTGTCTATTGCTGATAGTGGTGTGTTGAGGTCCCCTAGTATTAACTTATTTTTATCTATATGTCTCTTTATTCTGGTTAAGTGTATCTTGCTGCTCCCCTGGTGGGGGCATATATAGTTATAATTGTCATATCCACTTGTTGGATACATCCTGTAAGAATAATATAGTGCCCTTCTGTGTCTCTAACTGTAGTCGTTAGTTTAAAATCCAATCTGTCTGATATGAGAATTTCTACCCCAGCTTTCTTTTGAGGTCCATTGGCATGAAAGATGGTATTCCATCCCTT
>NW_023193787.1:409-717 GCF_002007445.2 Ailuropoda melanoleuca
TGGGTCATGTCTTTTTATCCAATCTGCAACCCTGTGGCGTTTTATGGGAGCATTCAGGCCATTTACGTTGAGACTGATTATTGAGAGAGATGATTTTAATGATGCCATGTTGCCAGTAAAGTCTTTGTTTCTATAGATTGTGACTTTATGTTCTCTATCACTCTTGGAGCCTTTTTACTTTTATAGAACCCCCCTTAGTATCTCCTGTAGGGCTGGTTTTGTGGTTACGAAATTGGCTAATGACTGGCGATTCTGGAAGGTCTTTATTTCTCCATCCATTCTGAATGACAGCCTTGCTGGATAGAGGA
>NW_023193788.1:0-610 GCF_002007445.2 Ailuropoda melanoleuca
TTACTGGTTATTCAAATAGTTTTATTTTCTTTCACCAGCCCCCAGTCTGTTTGATCCTCAAAAGACATTTATCCTGAACTTCCAGGTTCCTTGTGGTTTACTTAACTTTTCAGGTCTTCTTAATTTTTTTTTTCAATTTACATTTTGGCACAGTTTTCTCTCCTGGAGTTTAATAGCTGGGTGATAGATTTCATCATTGTTTCCTCTCCCTCTAGAATTGTGTGGTTTGGTTTGGTTTATACACATTTATTTATACATATCTGCAGCATCAGTTCTTATTCAAATCTAAGGATCACCTGGGCATTTCCTATTCATTTGGGTTCTAAACACCTGTTGTAGGTGTCATTTTTCCTATCTGGAAATCTTACCATTTCCTATTTTTTCCCCCATGTGTGTACTCACACTCATTTCTGGCCAACTCTCATCCTTTAGTATTGCTACTTGTCCTTTTCTTACAGATCCTTCACGTCTTCCATANCCTTCACGTCTTCCATATTTTAAGATTATGCTCATTATTTTGGAGAGACAATCTAGAGAGTATCCTTATGTCCACATTTTATTATTTAAGTGAGTATTTCCACACACAGGAATCCTATCATATAGTGTTTCC
>NW_023193789.1:0-1282 GCF_002007445.2 Ailuropoda melanoleuca
ATATTAGAAACCAGGAGGGTGTGGAGAACACAGCGGGTGAACATCATTTGTGAGAATTGTGAGCAGTGAGCAAACTCAACGCAGATGTTTCGCTTGTAAAACTCAGTAAGGAACATGAATTTCCTTACTGAGTCAGAAAACAGATGTAACACTCTGCTGTTGACCTTGGGCAGGGCCCAAGGGGCACAGGTAAAGAAGGCACAGCATTTCAGTCCCACATCCTGCATCCTCTCCCCTCTTGAGCGTGCTCTGCCTGGACTCCAGTGAGAAGCACAGTGAATGAAGGCACACCCCTTCAGCCTCTTCATCAGCCCTGGGGGCCTTGGCTGTGCAGGAAGCAAAGCTCCTAAACCCTCTTTTCTGTTCCTCCGTGCACCTTCTTCATCTCTGGCCAAATCCCACCCTTGAAGGGTACACTCACTGATATCACAGCCCTTCAAGGCCACTTCCCACCCCTTTGCCCACTGTCAGGGCTGCAGTGGAGGGGCAGCACCGCTGGGGGTAGAGCCCTCCAAACCTGCCATCCTGGTGGGGCCAGTACTGGAGGAGCACACTTAATGAATGCTCAGCTTCCAGCCCACCTTCCTGCTCCTCCCTCCCTCTTCTGCAACCTTGGGTGGGCTGAGCTGTCAAGAGATGCTTAATGAGGGTACAGCCCATCAACCCCACCTTCTGCCCCTCCCTTCTCATCCTGCTGTGTATGCTGTGGGCAGTTTCAGTAGGGAGAGATTGATTAAAGTATTGTAAAATGTTGCAGGTTGTCCTCCTTCTCTTATGCCCCCCAGGTCTCCCAAAGCCCTCCCTCTCCTTCCATTTGCTGGGCTTATGCCCCTGATTCACTGGCTGTGCCCTTTGTGCCCCAGAGAAAGAGGAACACAAATTAGGGAGCAGGTATTGGAATTGCAAGTGGGACCTGTGTAGTCCCACAGGTGAAGTCATTTCCTACATGCCATTGGCGCTCCCAGCAGTAAGGTGGGGAAGGGGCTAGCTGTGGTCATTTCCAGTCTCCTGTCCAAGGCCAGCTTGGGTTCAGAAGCAACAGGGCAGGGACTAGATTCCAGACTATCTGCTTACTGTTTTCTATCCTTGGAAACATCCAAGGCTGGGAATGCTGTCTGCCAAGGACAGGGACAAATGGCTCCTACCCGTGACTTCTGCTCATTTAACAGAAGAGTAATTTGTCAAGTGCCAAAAGGACAGGAACACTTTTGTCCTGTTTGACCCATTGATCCTTCCTCAGGGCAGATGACTGTGGTAGCTTTATTTTATTTTATTTTATTTT
>NW_023193790.1:0-979 GCF_002007445.2 Ailuropoda melanoleuca
ATGAATTCACATTTGCCGACCCTGCTTGCTGGAAGAGCAGAGCTCAGAGAGACGAAACCACTCTCTCTAGCAAGATGGGGTCGTGTGTACTTAACTGTCACGTATGTGTGTATGTCTACATATGAAGATGAACGTGCATTGAGGTCTCTGTGGGAGCGTGCCACCATCCAACATGACCACAGGGCAGGCTCTGATGTCAGAGTTTGTCCTCACGTGGGCCGGAGGAGCCAGCATGTTCCTGTCGCCTGACACCTCCCAGCCTCCCTTATCTGCTCTAACCGGACATGAGACTCTTAGACTCACTCTGCTTAGGAAAAGTGACTGTGTGTTCAACATTCAACACTGAGGTGGGAACAAAGTCTCCGCTTTGCCTAATACATGGGGTGAGAATGTACTGAATATGCACAACTGTTTGGAACATGATAGACTGTACAGGAATATCGGCACTGCTATGATCGTGGCGCTTACACGTGGGTATCCAGGAAGCATCGCCTTCACCCTAGAAGGACTCCGACACTGACTCTTTTTTTATGTGAACACAACCAAAGACTATCTGGGTCTGCTTGCCTGGCCTAAGGTCCAGTCTTAGCACTGCAATGAATCGAAAGAAATGAGGTTTTGATTCCAGAAGCATTGCCGAGTAGCGTAAGACTTGAATTCAGTCTTTTGGAGACTTGCGGGGAACACACCGCGCAGCGGAAGGTCTCCCAGCTGTCTTTAGGAATACTGCTTCTTTGCAGTCCCTGTCACCAGTGCCTGCTTCCTCACCCCTGTCGTGGACCACAGTCCCTCTTCCGGTCTCCAAGCTCCGGCCAGCCCCCCTTCCGTGAGCACTTCCCACCTCTTACAGCTATCCTCTGGGCTCCCCGGGTGAACGTCACAAAAGATTTAGGATCCTGCTTGTACTCGCGCTTCCGCTGAAGGTGACGGAGGGAAAAAGTTAGGAACATTTTATGCCATCTGCTCATCTTTGTGACAT
>NW_023193791.1:0-723 GCF_002007445.2 Ailuropoda melanoleuca
TAAAATACAACAACCTTGAGTGTGTCCCACATTTTGGAGAAACTCAGAGAGTATATAAATTCAAATCCAGTTTCCTCTGACTTGAAAACCCATCTTCTTAACCAGTGGCCACCACGGATCATAGGGCACTGAGTTGAAGCCGTATTTTAACATCTAGACCTCATTCAACTACTGTCTACCTATGTGTTAACCAGCAAGAGGGCTCAGGCTACCAGATAGTCATCAGGAGAGTAAAATATGCTTATCCTTATGGTTTGTTATGAAATCAATTTTCTAGCCTAAAAAGTATACACAACTCAGGAGTTAGAATTTTAATCTCTAAAAGGTGAATATGCCTTGAAAGAGGCTGAATAAAAACAAGCAGAAACAAGAAGAGAGTGATAATCATTAGTATTGACTTTGCCCTTTATATCCTGGCAGGCATCCTATACCTACTCGTTCTAATCTCCATATCAGGAACTTTGAAGTTAGATTTCCCTTGAGGGGAAGCCCTAGCAGTATCTGTTATGGCATCTTACCCTTCTTTTATAGAGGAGAGAGAAAACAGAAGCTCAGTGTGGTCAGTAACCTTGACCCAGGCCTGGGACCCTAAGTCAGGTAGGTTTGACACCAAAACCTCAGCTTTCTTGAACACTGTATTCTCATTTAGTTACAAGTGATCCTTGAACAACACAAGTTTGAACTGCAAGGGTCCACTTATATGTGGATTTAAAAAAAAAAAAA
>NW_023193791.1:1034-1249 GCF_002007445.2 Ailuropoda melanoleuca
AGGGAACACAAGCAGGGGGAGTGGGAGAGGAAGAAGCAGGCTCATAGCGGAGGAGCCTGATGTGGGGCTCGATCCCATAACACCGGGACCATGCCCTGAGACGAAGGCGGACGCATAACCGCTGTGCCACCCAGGCGCCCCAATCCCTGTATTGTTCAAGGGTCAACTGTACTCTTTCACTTTAGCTGTTTGTCGTTCCTGTTTTCCGTTACTCA
>NW_023193792.1:0-1784 GCF_002007445.2 Ailuropoda melanoleuca
TGGCTCAGCCGTTAAGCGTCTGCCTTCAGCTCAGGTCATGATCTCAAGGTCCCGGGACTGAGCCTCGCACCGGGCTCCCCCCTCAGCGGGAAGCCTGCTTCTCCCTCTCCCACTCCCCTTGCTTGTGTTCCCTCTCTCTCTCACTCTCTCCCTCTCTCAAATAAAGAAAAATAAATAATAAATCTTTTTAAAAAATTTATTCATTTCAGGGGCGCCTGGGTAGCGCAGTCATTAAGCGTCTGCCTTCAGCTCAGGGCGTGATCCTGGCGTTCCGGGATCAAGTCCCACATCGGGCTCCTCCGCTGGGAGCCTGCTTCTTCCTCTCCCACTCCCCCTGCTGTGTTCCCTCTCTCACTGGCTGTCTCTCTGACACATAAATAAAAATAAAATCTTTAAAAAAATATTTATTCATTTCAGTTAGTTGTGGAGATAAAATGGAACCTCATGGTTTTTTTCACTGTATGTCCTTAATTAGTGAAAATAAACATTGTGTTTCCAAGTGATAGAGTTTATGATCCGTGCATCTTCTTAGCAAACTGCCTTTTACATCTATACAAGTTGTAGGAAAAAGTCTACTCTTTGTCAAATTGGATCTTGAGTTTTTCTGTCTTAGTTATCACAAATACTTTTCTTCTATCACTACTACTTCCTCAGTTTGGGTTTGTTTTTTTTTTTAAGCTACACCCTATTTTTTTTCTAATTGAAGTATAGTTGACATATAATATTATGTTACTTTCAGGTGCGCAATGCAGTGATTCAACAATTCTCTACATTATGAAAAGCTCACCACGAGTTTAGTTCCCATTTGTCAGCACACACAGTTATTACATTATTATTGACTATATTCCTTATGTTGTATTTTTCGACCGCATGACTTATTCACATTATAACTAGAAGTCTGTACGTCTTAATCCCCTTCACCAACTTCACCNCTCTTAATCCCCTTCACCTACTTCACCCATCCCCCAACCTCTGGGATTGGGAGACTACTCTACCTTTGCCATGAAGAGTGTCTTCTACTTTCTAAATATATCTCCATTATATAGTTAAGAATACAATCTTAATTGTTTTTTTCTTTTTAAAACTAATTTAGATTTTAACTTACCTGAAAATTAAGGCCATTTGTAAGTCATTTTTTTCTTCAAATGACTATCCAATTTTCCACGCCCAATGTGGGGCTTGAACTCAAAACCCTGAGATCAAGAGTCACATGCTCTCCCAACTAAGCCTGCCAGGCACTCCACGACATTTAATTTTAAAATGCCTTAGGGGCACCTGGGTGGCTCAGTCAGTTGAGCATCCAACTCTTGATCTCAGCTCAGGTCTTGATCTCTGCGTCATGAGTTGAAGCCACAAATTGGGCCCTGCCCAGCATGGAGCCTACTTAAAAATAAATAAATAATAAAATGCCTTACCATGTACAGGCTTACTCTTTCTTGTCTATTATGTGTTATGTTCCTATATCTGAAATATGCCCTGCCACCTTCATCTTTTTCATTGCTCTTGGCTTGCTTTCTCTGTCTGAGCTGACCATAACATTTATCCCCAGTTTATCACCAGTGTCTCTCCATGCCACCTTTCTACCCCCACCTCTGGTATATCCAGGTACATTTTTTTTAGTTTCTAATTTGGTTGAAGGATCTTTGGCATAGCTCTTATTTTCAGAAATACAAATATACTCAGATTGAAAAGCTATACAATTTCTCCCTCAAAAAAAAAAAAAAATTAATGCCAAAATGAATAATGGGAGCCCCTGAAGGATAAGAAGGAGAGAAGGGATAGAA
>NW_023193794.1:0-745 GCF_002007445.2 Ailuropoda melanoleuca
AATGACCGCCCTCCGCCTCCCAGGTGACACCCACGGACCTCCCCAGGTGCTCCCAATCAGGCTCATTAAGCTCCAAGCCAGGATGGCGCCGCCCCAAGGCAATATGGCGCCCGCCGCCATCCAAGATGTCACCGGCCGAGTCCCTTCCATTTCGGCGGTCACATGACCCCGCCCCGGGAGGCACGTGACCANACTGCCCATGTGACCTGCCCAGGCCACCACAGGTTCTCCCAATAGGCTCATTAAGCCCTGAGCCAGGATGGGGCCACCCCGAGCCAAAATGGCACCCGCTGCGATCCAAGATGGCGCCGGACGAGCCACTTGTGGTTCGGTGGTCACATGATCCCGCCCCGGGGGGGCCTGTGACCCTCCCTGGCCGCACAGGTGACCCACCTGACCGCCCCAGTTGCTCCCAATGAGGCTTATAAAGCCCCCAGGAGAGATGGCTCTGCACTGAGCCAAGATGGAGCCCGCTGCGATCCAAGATGGTGCTGGCCGTGCCACTTCCGGTTCGACGGTCATGTGACCCCACCCCGGGGGGCTGGCGACCCTTCCCCACCACCCACATGGTCCACCCAGGCCGCCCCAAGTGCTCCCAATGAGGCTCATTAAGCCCCGAGCCGGGATGGCGTCACCGTGAGCCAAGATGGCATCCGACGCGATCCAAGATGGCACCGGCCGAGGCACTTCCGGTTTGGCTGTCATGTGCAACTGCCTGGGGTGCACGTGACCCTCCCCCACCACC
>NW_023193795.1:0-1461 GCF_002007445.2 Ailuropoda melanoleuca
CACTTGATGACTGTGTGACCATGAGCAAATTCACCTCTCGCAGCCTCAGGATTATCACTTGAGGATTACCATAAAAGGGGGCTGAGAGTAGTAGCTACTTCAAAAAGTACATCTTGATAAAGAGAGGCAAATTGGATAATGCTTATAAAGCAGTTACCAGGGGGTGCAACAAACCTGCCTTCTATTAATAGTCATTGTACTTTCTATGTTCTGATTTGGAGTTCTTTCCAATATCTTATGCTGCATTACAATCCTTCACTAAATAATCTACTTAACATCATTCCCAGAAACATTTTTGCTTCTTTGTTTCTAGCATTTTGAAAATGAAAGTCATCCACCCTACCAGTGACTAGGGATGCAGAGGTGTTTTAGATAAGGTCCCATTCTTGATTTGATCTACTTCAACTATTCTCAATTCTAGGGAGAAAGGGGTGGGGAGGCAATGAATTATTTAACTCTTGCTGATAGGTTAGTACTTACATATTCCCTTTGATAAGACCTGTAATAACTTAATCCTTAAACTGAGCAGGTTCTTAAGATAGTTTAAAGGTATAACACCGAAAGTATTAGAATGTGGGCACCATGGCCACAAAATAGAGGACATCTTTTGGTCACAAAGAACCATGTATGTTCCACAAATCACACTTTGTGATATTCAAATCAGTTGTTGCTACAGTGGGAAGACTGTGGCCGACCTCTATGTGCCCAAAGGTTCTATCTGTAATATCTGCAATATAGTTTCTCAGATGCCATTGTCATATGGCAACAGAAAATAAAATCAAATCTAAATGATGTAACTATGTGAAGTACAATGTTCTGTATAAATAAAATGTAATATGTATGAAATTAGTCCATAAAGTCTTCAATGGAAAAAATCTCATTTTAAATTTTTCTTGAAATTCTCTTCATTGGATTCTGTGTCTTCATGGAACTCCCAATCTGCTGGCTCTTCTGCTTATGATTAACTTAAGGTCCTGGAATTCCTAGGAAGCCCGGATCATGGGTTCAGTTCCTGCACCCTAAACACACCATGACAGCCATCATATCTTGTGAAGCTAACTATTTGAGGCCTTACACATTCTCTGGAAACATACCAAGCACCATGATCCAGGCCTGCCTATGCCAAGAAACTGATGACATCATATAAGTTTCAGGTGTACAGTAAAGCAACATCTATATACACGACAAAGTGATCACCACCAAAANTTAAATTTTTCTTGAAATTCTCTTCATTGGATTCTGTGTCTTCATGGAACTCCCAATCTGCTGGCTCTTCTGCTTATGATTAACTTAAGGTCCTGGAATTCCTAGGAAGCCCGGATCATGGGTTCAGTTCCTGCACCCTAAACACACCATGACAGCCATCATATCTTGTGAAGCTAACTATTTGAGGCCTTACACATTCTCTGGAAACATACCAAGCACCATGATCCAGGCCTGCCTATGCCAAGAAACTGATGA
>NW_023193797.1:0-762 GCF_002007445.2 Ailuropoda melanoleuca
AGGGGTGAGTGGTAAGGGTGTACGTATACACCTACAAGCGTGTGTAGATACGTACACACATGGACGTGCTTCACTTGAAGGTAGGACTTTCCCTGAAACATAACAGCAGATCCACGAGCTGACGGGTAGTCTGGAGGAGGACAGCGTCTGTGCGTGTGTCCTGTGTGTGCCCATGTATGAGTGTGTCCGTGCATCTGTCTGCCCAGGATGCAAGGCACGTGCGACCCTCCTTCCCCAAGGATCTGGATCACGTGGGGCTGTGAAGCCACCGCCGAGGACGCCGCCTGCTGGCTCAAGTGCCATTTGTAGAGCAGTTCTGCAAATTCTCTCGGTAACATTTCATCATCTGATGGCTTGTGTTTGAAGGAGCCAGGAACAACCACTTTTGGGTCGTTCCTTTGTACCTGTTTTTTTTTTTTTTAATTATTTATTCGACAGAGATAGAGACAGCCAGCAAGAGAGGGAACACAAGCAGGCGGAGTGGGAGAGGAAGAAGCAGGCTCATAGCAGAGGAGCCTGATGTGGGGCTCGATCCCATAACGCCAGGATCACACCCTGAGCTGAAGGCAGACGCTTAACCGCTGTGCCACCCAGGCGCCCCCCTTTGTACCTGTTTTAAGTGCCAAGCATCCCAGAATGATTCCCGAAGGGTGGGGCAGGGATACTGATGAACAAAGCCACTAAGTGTCCTCCCCATTATTTAGGGTCGTTGAGGGACCCCATTAAATCCCGCTGAATCAGGCTGCTGAGAAGTTCTGTTTT
>NW_023193798.1:0-582 GCF_002007445.2 Ailuropoda melanoleuca
ATTGGTATCTCTGAGAAGAGACTGTTGTATACAAAATATTTTCAAGGTACTGGTTTGAGTAATTCTTTTTTGTTTTTAAAGATTTTATTTATTTATTTAACAGAGAGAGGGGCAGCCAGCAATAGAGGGAACACAAGCAGGGGGAGTGGGAGAGGAAGAAGCAGGCTCCCAGCGGAGAGGCCTGATGTGGGACTCGATCCCAGGACTCTGGGATCACGCCCTGGGCCGAAGGCAGACACTTAACGACTGAGCCACCCAGGCACCCCTCGAGTAATTCCTAATTACTTAATTAAGAATACATATGAAGCTTAATCCTCAGATCATATTCCTGGTTGTTCAAAATAGTTGCATGTTGATCTAGCTATGTTTGAGAGATGAGGCAAGCTCAGGGTCCCCCTACTACTCCACCACTTTAACACTGCNCCCACTTTAACACTGCCCCCATGTCCACAACAGCTAAACTATGGAAAGAGCCCAGATGTCCATTGACAGATGAATGGATAAAGAAGATGTAAATATATACAATGGAATATTACTCAGCCAGCAAAAGAATGAAATCTTGGGGTACCTGGGTAGCTCAGT
>NW_023193799.1:0-742 GCF_002007445.2 Ailuropoda melanoleuca
ACACACACATACATATATATGCCACATCTTTATCCATTCATCTATGGATGGAGAATTGGGCTGCTTCCATATTTGGCTATTGTAAACGATGTTGCAATAAACATAGGGGTGCATGTATCTTTTTGAATAAGCAACTATCCAGCGGTAGAATTACTGGATCATATGGTAATTCTATTTTTAATTTTTTGAGGACCATCCATACCGTTTTCCACAGTAGCCTCACTAGTGCCTGAGGGTTCCTCTTCTCATCCTCGCCAGTGCTTGTTTCAGCGCGTGAAGTGATACCTCACTGTGGTTTGGATGTGCGTTTGCCTGATGAAGGGTGATGTTAAGCATCTTTTCATGTGTCTGTAGGTCATCTGTTTGTCTTCTTTGGAAAAATATCTGTTCATGTCTTCTGCCCATTTTTAATTGGATTATTTTTTGGTGTTGAGCTATGTAAGTTCTTTATATACTTTGGATAATAATTCCTTATCGGATATGTCATTCGCAAATATCTTCTCCCATTCAATAGGTTGTTTTCTTGTTTTGTTGATTGTTTTCTTTGCCGTGAAGGAGATTTTTATTTTGATATAGTCCCAATGATTTATTTTTGCTTTTGTTTCCCTTGTCTGGGGAGGCATATCTAGAAAAATGTTGCTTTGTCCAATGTCAGAGAAATTACTGCCTGCGCTCTCTTCTAGGATTTTTATGGCTTCAAGTGGTACATTTAGGTCTTTAATCTATTTTGAGTTTGCTTTTG
>NW_023193800.1:0-611 GCF_002007445.2 Ailuropoda melanoleuca
ATGGACACATAATTGGTGTTTAGTAAGGACTTAATTGGTAGCTGATTTTTTATAATAAATGATTTCTCCATTGTGAACAAATTTCTATGGTAGTTCTTCCAGTTGATCTCATTAATTTAAAATATTGATTGACCTACCCTGAATACTGAATTTAGGGTCCCCTCTTAACCAAAATGCCAAGTAAAAGAAATTAATTTCTGGTGATATTTGGGCATACTCAGGATGATTAGAAGCCCCTATTACTTTTGTCTTTAGCCATCTAACATCCTCCAAGCTTTTTCCCCTATTTTAAAATCAGTAAGCTTTTTCTATTCTCATTCAATCTGTCATATCAGGGGAGATCTGTCAAATTTATCCTTGATGAAGAATTACTCTTAATAGCTTCATCAAAAATGGTGATATAATTATATCTAGCTTTTTTTTTTTGCATTTTTATAGTATATANGCATTTTTATAGTATATATTGGAGACGTAAACCTGAAAATAACAACTTTCCTGTGAGTATGGTAACATAATGTCCATTAATTTATATCCTTGCTCTTGTCTAAAGATTGGGAACAAATGCTATTAAAAGACAAGAGCTATTCTATTTATGGGCAAGGATTCTGCCA
>NW_023193801.1:0-606 GCF_002007445.2 Ailuropoda melanoleuca
ATGGACACATAATTGGTGTTTAGTAAGGACTTAATTGGTAGCTGATTTTTTATAATAAATGATTTCTCCATCCTGAACAAATTTCTATGGTAGTTCTTCCAGTTGATCTCATTAATTTAAAACATTGATTGACCTACCCTGAATACTGAATTTAGGGTCCCCTCTTAACCAAAATGCCAAGTAAAAGAAATTAATTTCTGGTGATATTTGGCCATACTCAGGATGATTAGAAGCCCCTATTACTTTTGTCTTTAGCCGTCTAACATCCTCCAAGCTTTTTCCCCTATTTTAAAATCAGTAAGCTTTTTCTATTCTCATTCAATCTGTCATATCAGGGGAGATCTGTCAAATTTATCCTTGATGAAGAATTACTCTTAATAGCTTCATCAAAAATGGTGATATAATTATATCTAGCTTTTTTTTTTTGCATTTTTATAGNTGCATTTTTATAGTATATATTGGAGACGTAAACCTGAAAATAACAATTTTCCTGTGAGTATGGTAATGTAATGTCCATTAATTTATATCCTTGCTATTGTCTAAAGATTGGGAACAAATGCTATTAAAAGACAAGAGCTATTCTATTTATGGGCAAGGATTCTGCCA
>NW_023193802.1:0-1125 GCF_002007445.2 Ailuropoda melanoleuca
ATATTACCTAAAATGTTCAGTTATTAACAAAAAAATTATAGGACATACAAAGAAACAGGAAAGTGACCCAAACATGGGGGAGGAAAAGGCAGGCACCAAAAACTATCTGTGAGAGGGTCCAGATGTCAGAATTAACAAATAATAACTTAACAAATAAAACTTTCAAAACTGCCATTATAAATATGCTCGAAAGACTAAAGGAAATCACGCTTAAAAAAGCAAAGGACAGTATGAGAAGAGTGTCTTATCAAACACGGATGAATAAATTTATTAATAAAATGAAATTACTTTTTTCACAGCAGTTATGGAGATAAGTAGTACAGTAATTGCTGCAGAAAACTGAATAGAGGGGCTTAACAGACTTGAACTGGCAGAAGAAAGGGTAAGCAAACTAAAAGACAGATGATCAGCAAGGTTTACACAACCCGAAAAACAGGTTAAAAAATGAAAAATAAGTAGAGCTTTAGAGAAATGTGGGACACTATTAAGCCACTACTAAGTCCATGTGTAACAGGACTACCAAAAAAAGAGGAAAGAGAGAGAAAGGGGGAAATTTTTTTGAAAAAGCTGACTGAAAATTTACCAAATCTGATGAAAAATACTGAAACTAATTAAAAACAATAATCAAAAAACCCCTCAAACTCCAAGTAGAATAAACATAAAGAAGTCTACACCCAGGTACAACATAGTAAAAATAATTAAAGACAAAGACCATTTTGAAAGCAGATAAACAAGAATGACCTAGGATGCACAAGAAAACTGCAATAAGATTAATGTCTCATCAGAAAAAATAGAGGCCAAAAGGCACTGGAATAATAATAGCCATGTGCTCTTACAAAATGTCAATGATAAATATTATCACCATCAAAACAGTCTTTCAAACAGGAGGNAAATATTATCACCATCAAAACAGTCTTTCAAACAGGAGGGTAAAACCTCTTATAAGAAAACATAGGTATAAAGATTTATGGATTAGGCAGTGGTCTCTTAATGTGACACTTTTCAAAAAGCACAAACAGCAAGAGAAAAAATAGATGAACTGGACATCATCAAAATGTAAAACACTTCTGCTTCCAAGGACACCATCAAGAAAGTGAAAAGAAAAGAAAAAAAAAAAAAAAAACC
>NW_023193803.1:0-1363 GCF_002007445.2 Ailuropoda melanoleuca
GCTGCCTGTTCGAATGGCCTGGACATCTAGCAGGAGGGTGGGTCCGGATTAGAAGTGCAGTTATGGAGACCCGCCTGTTCCGTCTGCCTTACTCAGTCCTTGAGCTCAGGCCCCAGAGTATATATTTCTCCACTAGGGGACAGGAATTTGGCAGACTGACTCAGGCTTTGAGCCCTCGTTTGGCTTCTCTGAATAAGCAACAAAGATGATATGCCATGCAATATCAGGAATATCCTTTTACTAATTGTTATTCATTGTTTATGTGAAATTAAAATTAAATGAATGTCCTGCACCCCTGATGGAAGAAATTTATAGTCTAGTTAGAGAAATAAGACATTCACAAGTCACCAGAAAACCAAGTACANTCACAAGTCACCAGAAAACCAAGTACAGTAAGCTGAGCATCAGTAGGTCAAGGGTGGGTCACCTGGGTGGCTCAGTCAGTTAAGCATTTGCTTTCGGCTCAGGTCATGATCCCAGGGTGCTAGGATCAAGTCCTGCATTGGGCTTCTTGCTCAGTGGGGAGTCTGCTTCTTCCTCTTCCTCTGCCTGTTCTCTCTCTCTCAAATAAATAAATAAAATCCTTAAAAAAGGTCAAGGGAGGTAGAAATTATTATATTTAATTGTAAATGGCTTGCTTACTACTGTACAAATATACGTGAAGTTACTAAGTGGAGAAAACAGGCTATTTTCAGTATTTTTTTTTAGATCTTACCCATTCATTTGACAGAGAGAGAGACAGAGAGAGAGACAGCCAGCGAGAGGGAACACAAGCAGGGGGAGTGGGAAAGGAAAAAGCAGGCTCCCAGTGGAAGAGCCCAACATGGGGCTCGATCCCAGAACTCCAGGATCACACCCTGAGCCGCAGGCAGATGCCCAATGACTGAGCCATCCAGGCGCCCCCTATTTTCAGTACTTTTATTATTTTTCTTCCTCCCCTGGCCCTTTTGCGTACTCCACATTATTGCTCCACCTCCACCTGACAGACATTTGAGAAAACTTTCCTGTTCCCGGGACTGTTCCAGGCACCAGGAGCAGAGTGGTGAACTAGATAGACATTGTCCTGCCTTCACGGAGTTCACAGTTTGGAGGGAAGACAGGCAAGGACAGGGAAACATCAAAGAACAGAATCACTTGATATAATAATGACAACTATAGGAGAAGGTGGGCTGAGTGTGGAGGCTGTGTCGGGGGCTCTGGAAAGGGCACTCTGAGGAACAGACACTTGAGTGGAGGCCTCAGTGGTGTATAGCAGCCTGCCATGCACATGCCCCAGGGAAAAGCATTGCAGTCAAAGGGAACAGTAAAAATCCTGAAGCAGAAAAACAAAAATGAGGCCGAAGTGCCTGGGACGTTATTACAC
>NW_023193804.1:0-530 GCF_002007445.2 Ailuropoda melanoleuca
GGGCACATTTGATAGATTGAGAGAGAGTTTGTCCCCTCTTACTCTAATTTGTTCTAGAAAGGTCAGGGCACGTGGTGTTCTAAATCTTTGAGTGATGGGAGCCTCTAACTTTGGTGAATGTGGTTAAAGGATAGGATTGTAGGAGTAAAACATGGAGTGAACTGTGGTAATAATGACTGATGAGCAGCAGTTCTTAAGTTAGCTGTCCTGTCTCCTATACACCTTACACAGGTGTTATAGTCGGCTCTGCTAGGATGGGGTGGACATAAGCATTCCTGAAATCACCGTGCTGTGCAAAATCACACAGTAAAACTGCAGAGTTTATGGTGCAGATGGTGGCAGGAGCAGAACTCTCAAAAAACTTTGTCAGTGGTGCATTAAAAAAAGGAACCTAAAANGAACTTTGTCAGTGGTGCATTAAAAAAAGGAACCTAAAAAATGGTAGCACAGTTACACATGTTAAGTAGTTAAGAAATACAGAACTACTACAATGAATATGGCATATGACTGTGCTCGTGAAAGTGGTTGTC
>NW_023193805.1:0-1655 GCF_002007445.2 Ailuropoda melanoleuca
AGGATTAAATGAAATAATCTATGGGAAGTGCTTAACTTAGTGCTTGGCATATAATAAGCAGTTAGCAAATAATAGTTCTCATTTTTTCATCATCATCATCATCATCACTTCACGGCCCCTTCAGATCGCAGAGTATTCTCTCCTCATGGTTTGCTCCTGTTTCTGCTCACAACACAGTGATTCTGCAGCGTTCTCATTCTCGTTCTCATCCTTCTTATTTCAGGTCTGTTTTGGTTGCAAAATCCAAACAAAGAGATGGATTTATAGCCTTAAAGCTGAAGTGTCTCCACCTCTCCGTCTCAGTTGGCCGGGTTTGAGAGTTCAGCTGATTTGTTGTACATCTCGGGAGTTTATTCTGGAAGAAACGGGTTCCTGTAGCCACCACCACAAATGCTATGTGAACGCAAAGTTTTAAATAAATTATAATCACACCCTTCTACCAAAATACAGTCACAAGCAATACACATAAATTCTTAGAAGTTTTCCCTGGCACTTTTTATCAGAGAGTGGACTAAAAAAAAAAATGTATATAAAGTGTTCTTTATTTCAGTCAACTAGTACCTACTGAACGCTCACTCAGTACCCATCAAATGAGCTTCCTGCTTTCATTAATGTTTTAAGAGACATTTCGTTTTTGTTCGCAATCCTTCCTGGAATATAAACTTCCTGAGTGGCTTTAAATCATGTGGCTGGCCACTATAATACTGAGTCGGTTATGTTTTCCTGAACTTTGCTTCTCCTGATTCAATCGCTGATGTGTACTACGTATTAGAGAGGGGAGAATCTCATTATTCAGCTGATTTATTAGTGACACCACTTCAAAGAAAAGCAGTAACCAGAAACTAATAAAACAAACTACACTTCGGAAGCCAAGCAAGTGTACATATCCTTACTTTTGAATGACAGAGAAGTCAACTTGAAAAGCGATGTGGTATCGGAGAAATAGACAAAGCAGAAAGATGACAGTCTTGGAAGGAGTTGGCAACGCGATGGCTGCTTCAACAATGATAAAAACCGGAATAAGCCAGAAGATAACACTTTTTTTCAAGATATCAAAAGCCTAAAATCTCTCTAAATTTAATGATTATCTGCAATCCTAAAATAGGTTAGATCTGTATTAATTCTGATTTAAGTTTCATGGAGAACAAAACAGAAAGTCCCATAAGCACCCTAGGAAATATTCCAAGGTTATCTCACACGGCATTCTTTTTTCCCTCAGTCCAGAGTCAAATTTGTAAATAACTTTTCTCAATGAGAGAAGACCTGTGAGTAAAGCACATGAAGAACAATTACTAACAAGAGCACAGAAAATTCTGTATGGAAAATCTGCTGAATTAGGCAATATGTTCACAATTGAAAATCTGCTGAATTANTAAAATCTGCTGAATTAGGCCAATGTTCCACATAGGAATCAAGGTAAATATCATATAATCATGGAATGTGAGAACGAAAGTGTCTTTTTAAAAGCCATTTCGTTTAATCCTTTTGTATATGGAGATTCAGAAGTAGCAGGTTAATAAAGTGCCTGCTTAGGGTTCCTGCCATTTGGGGCACCTGAGTGGCTCAGTCGGTTAAGCGTCTGCCTTCAGCTCAGGTCATGATCCCAGGGTCCTGGGATCAAGCCCTGCATCAGGCTCTCCGCTCAGCCAAGAGTC
>NW_023193806.1:0-638 GCF_002007445.2 Ailuropoda melanoleuca
AGAAGCTGCATTTAGAAGGTGTCAGATGCCCCCAGAGAAGCTGGCTGATTTGGAGCAGAGGTTATGGTGAGTGTTTGTGAAATCATGACTTCCAAACATGGAGGAGAGGATGGTGACTCAGTATACCTTTGGCAACCTTCGGATATCTCCCCGCAGGCCTTCCGGAAAGTTCTCTGAGTGCAGTCAGGCTTCCTTTGCTAGACAACCTACAAAAGCAGGGAGAGAAGAGTCTGAGCACCCCAGCGGCTCTCTGGAGGCCCCTCAGAGTAAAGGGCGGCTGTTTGCTGTGATGTCCACAGCCTTTCTCACTCATTATCCTTTTCCTTCCATCTTACTACCAAGATTGTCCTCAGACCACCATCTCTCAGAGTGCCCCAGTGTTGCTTGAGAATGGGCTGATTCCAGTCTAGTCCTTCTGAATCAGAATCCCTGGGGTTAGGGGGTGGGCTCTGAAATCCACATTTTAAGCCCCTGCCCTGGGCACCCAAAGCTTCGGAGTCTCTAGGNGGGTCAGGCCCAGACCTTGAAAGATGGTCTGTCATGGAAGCCAGGTCTTTTGTTCTGTGTGATTGGTTCCCTGTGTATCTAGTATTTCAAGCCAACCTCCAGTTTCCTTTGTATTTTGTTTTTAAAACACT
>NW_023193807.1:0-799 GCF_002007445.2 Ailuropoda melanoleuca
CGGAGCCTGGGGCCGAGGTTCTGGGGCTGCACTCCCTCCGGAACGTCCGGGGGACAGTCTGGGCCCTTGCTCCAGCTCCAGCTCCAGGAGGCTGCAGGGGGCCCCGGGCCTGACTGTGCCTGGCCTCCTGTGTCACTGGATTTAGGGCCCCCGGATGATCCTGGATGACCTCATCTCAGGACCCTTAACGCAGACCCTTTTCCACAATAAGGTCACCTTCCCATTTTCTGGGGCACGGGACAGGGACATGATCTTGCGGGGCCCACTGTAAGGTGTGACTCATGCAGACATTTACCAGGCGTTCAGCACGTGCTGTGCTGTGACTGACGCTCAGGGCTCACATTGCTTGGCTGTCCGTCCCTAGCGCATCAGACTATTTTAAATCCCTTTCTCCTGTGTTTTGATATTTGGGAGCTCTTTCCTTTTTCACTTCTCTGTCTTAGAGACAGAGCTCTTGGCTGTGTTCCTGCTGCCCCGTGCGGCTTTGCCATCAGGCTGGCCGGGTCGGGCGCCCAGGGCCAGCACGTCACACCGGGTGACCTCAGTCAAGCCCTGGATGCTCTCCTCTCTGCTCCGGGCTGAGTTTGCACCCTGCTGGCCGGCGGCACCTGCAGCTGGGGGCGGGGAGGATCTGGGAAGAGTCTAAAGAGGGACCCTGTGTGGTGCCGGCCTGTTCTGAGCACCGTGTGCGCTGGCGGCTGGTACTGTCCCCGCGGGTGGCGGCGTCAGCTCCCGGCTGGTGCTGGAGACGAGGATGGAGGAACCCCTGTAAGTGCCCAGCTCTGCGGCACTAAGTGCC
>NW_023193808.1:0-4045 GCF_002007445.2 Ailuropoda melanoleuca
CCCTCCCCTCTCCTCCCCTCCCCTCCCCTCCCTTCCCTTCCCTTCCCGTCCTTTCCCCAGGAGCACCCCCTGACAGACATCTTACACACTGCCCTCTGTCACAGAGCCTGCTTCCCCGGGGACCCTGGTTGGTCGGACAGCAGAAGCAGGGACGGGGTGTGGAGCGGGGTCGCCCACTCTCTGCTGGTGTCACAGACTCACGGGCGGGGAGCATGACCGGGAGACGTCCCGGCAGTGGGTGGGATTCTGGACGGGATGCGTGGTTGGAGTGGCGTGTCATGTGTCTGAGAAACGTGGAGAGGCAGAATCTGAACACAGTGGGGCAGCAGGGGGCCTGACCTATAGCAAGTCCAGATGTCGCTGACCTTGGCATTGCCAGGGGCAAAAGAGGGGGGCGCCCACAAGGTCACCACCCAGTCTGCAACCCAGAGACAGCAAGGATGGATGCCCACGAGGACCAGGGAGCTGCCCCACGAAAGTCACGAGGCTTTTCTGGTTTCCAGACCTGAGCGGTAGTCCAACCTGGAACCCACTGCCTGCCAATGAGGCCAGGCTCCCCACAGGAAGGAGCTGGCCACCCCACGGCCACTGGGCCTGGCAGAGGCTGTACCACTCCCTGAGTCACTACACTGGAGAGAGGGAACACCCAGACATGAGCGGGGTGTTGGTCACGGGTTTGGATTCACAGCGATACTGAGATACAACACGATCGTGGCCCCTTGTGCACGGCGTTCTGGCCCAAGCCCAGCTCCCAGAGGGGCCTGGGGCAGGGCTCCACCCGTGGGTTATGTCTGTGGCCTTCAAATATACCACTGACACGCACACAGCAGGTGGCTGACCCAGCCCCACATTGGGTCTGTGGTCTGGTGGGGAAGACCACTGGCGGGAAAGCCACATGGAGCCTGGAGCACCCCCAGCGTGACCTCAGCCAGGACCGTGAATCGAGCATCCCATCCCGGGGGAGCGGCGGGCTGCCTGGTGGCACATTTCCCATCTTCTTCCAGACAAGCTTCGGGGCCAGATTTCTGAGTCTGTGTAGCTTTGATTGGAGTTCACCTGAAGGTGGAAATCAAAGTCTGATGCTTTCGGATGAAGACCACGGGAAACTTCTAAATCTTTCTTTACGCTGCTAAGGATTTTCAAAAATCATTTTCTCTGCATCATCCAAAAACCTTGCCTGCTTGTTTCCTCCTGTCCATTTTTCCTAGATATCTATTTTTCAAGCACGGTTTTGCCCCGGCTGGATCCCCTTAGCACCTTCACTGTTAGGTCTAACCTCTTGATTTGGTTTTCACTGCAACGATTCCTGTTTTAGCATCGCACATGACGTTTGACGGCCAGGTTGAAGAGTTTCCTTCTATTCCTGATTATCTTTCAAATTGGGAGTCAGTGTTCGTTCTGCCAACTAAGCGTCTCGGCGTCTTACGGATACGATCACCTGCAATTTTCCGTTGATGGCTTAATATGGTGAATTCTGCTGATATAGTCCCTGTTTAGACAGCTGTTCTAAAACCAGAAGTTTGACTTTGTCTTGGTTAAAACGAAAGGGAAGGAAAGCAAAGAGGGTACCAAGTCCACATGTGCTAATTTTTAAAATGCTCGATTGATCTACAGCATACGTTTCCCTGCTCTGTCCACGGAGAGGGCCCCCGAGAAATGACATCCCTGTAACAGGGGCACCTGCACCAGATCTGGGCTGCTGCTGACACGGTTCCCCAGTGAAAGGGACCAGCGCTCCTGGATGGAATGCCTGATTCTGGAATTGAAGCAGGAAATACCCGAGATGAGCCTGGGGCACCCCCCCCCCCGGATGAGGACCCTCTCTCTCTCCTCCGGCTGGTGGTGGGCTCTGGGCCCTCCGTCCCTCCCTCCTTCTTGCTCTGAGAGTCGCCTCACTTTGCCCGCACTTTGCCCATGGCTTCCGAGTAAACACGGCAGGTGTCCCTGTTTTCACTTTCCACTGCTCCGTGTCACCACGGCCCCTCGCTTCCCCCGTGGGGCTGACCTTGCTGAGTGCCCGCGGGTGCCGGGTCGGTCACGGAGAATCACGCTCTCCCCGCTTTGCGTGACATAGTAACTCATTAAACACTTCTGTTCTGCATGAGAACTGGGTCAATACACCATCTTCACATATGCTTGGGCAAATGTACGGACGCGGCCTAATGTCGAGTATTAATCTAATTATTGACGCCGGTCGTCTTCATATGAATGTCTGGCAGCAAACCCAAGTGCTCAAACATTTCAAGTGTCAATACCTCCTTGGGGTCTCGTGGCTTCTGGGACAGCTCTGCCGAGCTCTGCGCTAACGGCCGCCGGCCAGCACGGTGCTGGGTGACAGCACAGCCGGGGCCAGAGTCAGGGCAGGGGGACAGGCTCCCGTGGAGTGTGCTCTGAACCATCGGCACGGCCGCGCAGGACTGTCGGGGAAGCCAGCCTCACGCAGGAACGTCCTGGATCCTTGACGAAGCAGGAAGCCTTCACTTCACGGGACACGGAGTACGTGAGTGTTTGTGTCTCGAGTGGACGCATTTGCACACGTGCGTGCTTTTCCAAATGTCCAAGTGCAGTGGTCTTGCCGAAGGCGAGTGCCCTGCGATGGCTCGCGCCAACCACCCAACTAGCCTGTTGAATTCCGTGGATCATCATCTTGAAAGACTTGCTGACGGACTAACTGTGGGTCTTTGCGGTAGGAGTTCTGGAAGAAATTTCCTCAGATGAGCAAAGNACGACCTTGTCATTTCCAGGAAAATGACTGGAGGTTTTTATCACCAATGACGCCACGTGGGCCTTCGAGGAAAAGTTCGCCATCCTGAACACGTATGCCTGCTGCGTGGCCCATCACAGCTTCCCAAGTTAGAGTTCTCCGAGGACATTCGTGGGGACACGAACAAATGTGACCGATGGACAGACATACCGGCAGTTTATAGCAACATGTGTCAATATTTGGAAGGTCCGCGTAACTCAATGGATGGTATTTTCCAAGGAACTAGCGTGTGATGTTACAAAATCACACGTGAACGGGAGATCCGATCAGGGTGCAGTTGGGATGGATGGATTTTCACCTCACGGAGCATGAAAAGCGTATCGATCTGGTTTCAGTTTCCACGCTGTGACTGAGTGTTCAGACACGAGCACTTCTAGGGTTTGGTGGCCTTTTGAGGAAGAGTATTTCCCAGTTCGCGGAAGAGTGTCTCCAGAGCTTTCAAAATCCTCCCTCCTGTTCCTGCAGCCTATCTGTGTGAGGCCAGGCTGTCCTCTGCATGGACCGAAAGGACGTTGTGCAACGGACGCGGGAGTCCAGCAGCGGACCCGTAAGCCAGACGCTGGGGAGATGTGCTAACGAGCACGATGATACCGCAATTCCCTCTGAAAGTTGTTCTGAGAAATCATTTATTTTTTCATAAAACATATGCTATTCATGTTAACATGCGATGGGTTATTTTTATTTTTAATGACTTCACAGAAGACACGTATTTTCTAATTTCTAGGATGGTAAGTACCTCTAGATAAAATTTGCTGACACACACGCTCTTTGGGGTCTGAAGATGGAGGCGTTTGCACACCATGGCTGTAGACATCTACGAGGCTTGGAAAGGGAGGGAAGTGGTGCCTTTTAGTGAACGGTCTTCCATTGAGAGGCTTGAGCCGGCTGCCCCAGGCCCCGAGCCGAGGAAACGCAGCTATGTTCCAGGCAGACATGACGACGTCCTCTCCCGTGGCCAGTGAGAGGCACGTCTTCCATCCTCTCTCCTCTCCTGCGGGTCCCTGACGTTGGACTGTGCGACCGTTCAGCAAAACTGCACACAGTGGGAAAGCTCTTCTGCTGGGAGTCTGGGGAGCATGACGGAGAGATTTCCGGGTGCGTCTGTCCCTGGGGGGGCTCAGGAGCCCTGGCGGGCTCCTGCTGACTCTGCCCGGGGTGGAGACTTTCGTCCTTGATTTCTGACCTCTCCTTCTCCCTGGCAAGCTGGGCCAGACTGTCCTGTCCCCTTCCTTGCCATTCTCCTGTCCCTCCCTGAGGGCTGGCCTGTCTGTGGCACGAAAC
>NW_023193809.1:0-2852 GCF_002007445.2 Ailuropoda melanoleuca
GAAGCTGTGATGGGCCACGCAGCAGGCATACGTGTTCAGGATGGCGAACTTTTCCTCGAAGGCCCACGTGGCGTCATTGGTGATAAAAACCTCCAGTCATTTTCCTGGAAATGACAAGGTCGTTTTGCTCATCTGAGGAAATTTCTTCCAGAACTCCTACCGCAAAGACCCACAGTTAGTCCGTCAGCAAGTCTTTCAANTTCAAGATGATGATCCACGGAATTCAACAGGCTAGTTGGGTGGTTGGCGCGAGCCATCGCAGGGCACTCGCCTTCGGCAAGACCACTGCACTTGGACATTTGGAAAAGCACGCACGTGTGCAAATGCGTCCACTCGAGACACAAACACTCACGTACTCCGTGTCCCGTGAAGTGAAGGCTTCCTGCTTCGTCAAGGATCCAGGACGTTCCTGCGTGAGGCTGGCTTCCCCGACAGTCCTGCGCGGCCGTGCCGATGGTTCAGAGCACACTCCACGGGAGCCTGTCCCCCTGCCC
Organism: Ailuropoda melanoleuca; assembly: GCF_002007445.2. Taxonomy (NCBI): domain Eukaryota; kingdom Metazoa; phylum Chordata; class Mammalia; order Carnivora; family Ursidae; genus Ailuropoda; species Ailuropoda melanoleuca. Next base: position 495 of record NW_023193809.1, read on the forward strand.
TGACTCTGGCCCCGGCTGTGCTGTCACCCAGCACCGTGCTGGCCGGCGGCCGTTAGCGCAGAGCTCGGCAGAGCTGTCCCAGAAGCCACGAGACCCCAAGGAGGTATTGACACTTGAAATGTTTGAGCACTTGGGTTTGCTGCCAGACATTCATATGAAGACGACCGGCGTCAATAATTAGATTAATACTCGACATTAGGCCGCGTCCGTACATTTGCCCAAGCATATGTGAAGATGGTGTATTGACCCAGTTCTCATGCAGAACAGAAGTGTTTAATGAGTTACTATGTCACGCAAAGCGGGGAGAGCGTGATTCTCCGTGACCGACCCGGCACCCGCGGGCACTCAGCAAGGTCAGCCCCACGGGGGAAGCGAGGGGCCGTGGTGACACGGAGCAGTGGAAAGTGAAAACAGGGACACCTGCCGTGTTTACTCGGAAGCCATGGGCAAAGTGCGGGCAAAGTGAGGCGACTCTCAGAGCAAGAAGGAGGGAGGGACGGAGGGCCCAGAGCCCACCACCAGCCGGAGGAGAGAGAGAGGGTCCTCATCCGGGGGGGGGGGTGCCCCAGGCTCATCTCGGGTATTTCCTGCTTCAATTCCAGAATCAGGCATTCCATCCAGGAGCGCTGGTCCCTTTCACTGGGGAACCGTGTCAGCAGCAGCCCAGATCTGGTGCAGGTGCCCCTGTTACAGGGATGTCATTTCTCGGGGGCCCTCTCCGTGGACAGAGCAGGGAAACGTATGCTGTAGATCAATCGAGCATTTTAAAAATTAGCACATGTGGACTTGGTACCCTCTTTGCTTTCCTTCCCTTTCGTTTTAACCAAGACAAAGTCAAACTTCTGGTTTTAGAACAGCTGTCTAAACAGGGACTATATCAGCAGAATTCACCATATTAAGCCATCAACGGAAAATTGCAGGTGATCGTATCCGTAAGACGCCGAGACGCTTAGTTGGCAGAACGAACACTGACTCCCAATTTGAAAGATAATCAGGAATAGAAGGAAACTCTTCAACCTGGCCGTCAAACGTCATGTGCGATGCTAAAACAGGAATCGTTGCAGTGAAAACCAAATCAAGAGGTTAGACCTAACAGTGAAGGTGCTAAGGGGATCCAGCCGGGGCAAAACCGTGCTTGAAAAATAGATATCTAGGAAAAATGGACAGGAGGAAACAAGCAGGCAAGGTTTTTGGATGATGCAGAGAAAATGATTTTTGAAAATCCTTAGCAGCGTAAAGAAAGATTTAGAAGTTTCCCGTGGTCTTCATCCGAAAGCATCAGACTTTGATTTCCACCTTCAGGTGAACTCCAATCAAAGCTACACAGACTCAGAAATCTGGCCCCGAAGCTTGTCTGGAAGAAGATGGGAAATGTGCCACCAGGCAGCCCGCCGCTCCCCCGGGATGGGATGCTCGATTCACGGTCCTGGCTGAGGTCACGCTGGGGGTGCTCCAGGCTCCATGTGGCTTTCCCGCCAGTGGTCTTCCCCACCAGACCACAGACCCAATGTGGGGCTGGGTCAGCCACCTGCTGTGTGCGTGTCAGTGGTATATTTGAAGGCCACAGACATAACCCACGGGTGGAGCCCTGCCCCAGGCCCCTCTGGGAGCTGGGCTTGGGCCAGAACGCCGTGCACAAGGGGCCACGATCGTGTTGTATCTCAGTATCGCTGTGAATCCAAACCCGTGACCAACACCCCGCTCATGTCTGGGTGTTCCCTCTCTCCAGTGTAGTGACTCAGGGAGTGGTACAGCCTCTGCCAGGCCCAGTGGCCGTGGGGTGGCCAGCTCCTTCCTGTGGGGAGCCTGGCCTCATTGGCAGGCAGTGGGTTCCAGGTTGGACTACCGCTCAGGTCTGGAAACCAGAAAAGCCTCGTGACTTTCGTGGGGCAGCTCCCTGGTCCTCGTGGGCATCCATCCTTGCTGTCTCTGGGTTGCAGACTGGGTGGTGACCTTGTGGGCGCCCCCCTCTTTTGCCCCTGGCAATGCCAAGGTCAGCGACATCTGGACTTGCTATAGGTCAGGCCCCCTGCTGCCCCACTGTGTTCAGATTCTGCCTCTCCACGTTTCTCAGACACATGACACGCCACTCCAACCACGCATCCCGTCCAGAATCCCACCCACTGCCGGGACGTCTCCCGGTCATGCTCCCCGCCCGTGAGTCTGTGACACCAGCAGAGAGTGGGCGACCCCGCTCCACACCCCGTCCCTGCTTCTGCTGTCCGACCAACCAGGGTCCCCGGGGAAGCAGGCTCTGTGACAGAGGGCAGTGTGTAAGATGTCTGTCAGGGGGTGCTCCTGGGGAAAGGACGGGAAGGGAAGGGAAGGGAGGGGAGGGGAGGGGAGGAGAGGGGAGGG
>NW_023193810.1:0-649 GCF_002007445.2 Ailuropoda melanoleuca
CTTACAGGCTGCTGGTCTGAGGGCGGCTGTTGGTCAGAGGCCAGTTTCTTGCTATGTGGCTGAGGGCTTCTCCATAGGGAGGTGGCTTCAATGGGGGGCGGGGGGAGGTAAATGAAAGAGCAGGAGAGGGTGAGCAACATAGAAGCTCTCATCTTTTTGTAACCTAATCCTGGATTAGGTTACACATTATTTTTACTGTATTGTTTGTTAGAAGTGAGTCTAGGGGAGTGAATTATACAAGGGTATGAATACCAGGTCAGGATTATTGGGACCATTATAGAGGTTGCCCACTGTAGTGTTCAAGAACATCATTGACCTCTGAGCTGTAACACACAGACAGTGGCTGTACGAGGAGGATGCCCATCTCCAAAGCCCAGCTTCCGTGGCAAGTGAAAGCTGTTACGTACCATATGGTCGCTATATAGTTGTCTGTTCGGACTTCTAACACCAGAGATATTTAAGGAATAATCTTAACCTCATTTAAGGTATCTGTTCCTTTAGAAACTACATCCCTCCCTGCAATCTNCCTGAGAAGGGTTGGACATATTAGGAAAAAGGCAAAATTAAATGGGATTGATTTTTGGGGGGGGCAGTTTTCTAATGGAGAAAAATCTCTAACTTCTCTAATTAGAGAACAGGGAGTATAGGG
>NW_023193811.1:0-603 GCF_002007445.2 Ailuropoda melanoleuca
TAATTATATAATTCACTGACATTAAATACATTCACAATGTTGTATAACCATCACCACTCTGTACTCAAAACCTTTTCATCATCTCCAACAAAGACTCTGTACCCATTAAACAATAATTTCTTCACCTTTCCCCACTTCGGTGAGCTTATATCACACATTTCCAGTGATATGGTTAGATTCCTTTGTAACAATCTNTACTTTCCAGCCTGGGATCCCTTAACCTCCTAATTGATTTTTTTTAATTGCATGCAATAAGGTTCACTCTTTGTGCTGTAAAGTTCTATGGGTTTTGATAAATGCACAGTGTCATGTATCTGCCATTACAATATCATAGAGATAGTTGCATTACCTTTAAAAAGAATCCCCTGGGCTTCATCTGTTCAATCCTATTCCCTCCCCAAACCCCTGATAACCACTAAGTGATTTAATGTCTCTATACTTTTGCCTTTTCCAGAACATTATTTTTTTAAAAAAAACAGAATCATAGAGCATGTAGCCTTTTCAAACTGGAAGATATTTTTCACTTAAAAATATACATTTAAGGTACCTCCGTGTCTTTTTGTTGCTTGATAGCTCATTTATTTTTATCACTAAGCAATATCC
>NW_023193812.1:0-1556 GCF_002007445.2 Ailuropoda melanoleuca
GGAAGGGGGGATTAACATGTGGCAAATGGCTGCTCCCGTGAGAGCAACGAGAACCACCACATAAAATGACAAATTTACCTATCTGAAGGCATCAGAGAGGTAATGAAATAATAACTGAAATTCCAGAAGAGAACTGGTAAGGCATGTCCTGATACTCTGTAGCTGACATTTCTCTGGGACCGTTGGCTGACTCTTGGCAAGTCTGTGAATCCACATTCATAAATCGGACTTCAGAGACCTGAAAAATAGGCCTGTTTTTTTTTCCCCTCTAAGATACTAATCGAATTTGAGGCTGAATGGCAAGAGAACCGTGGCGGTGGTAGCGAAGTGATGGATGCCAGTTAAGTTGTCCCACGTCACATCAAATAATCACTCGAGGTTGCCTTACGTTGGCAAATAAAAGCCACGGCACTTACCCATACTCCAAGATGAGGAAGTAGCAATCACAAGCGTCAAAACCCAAAGCAATTGAAAATGGTTATCATAGGAAAGCAAAAGCTTATGTTACTTTGAAAACGTAAGCATAAAACTAAAAATTGAACACACACATTTCCCAAATTGCAAGTCCATTTGTACAAGGAGTTTTTGCAACCTTGAAGTGAACCAGTAATCCAGATGATACCTGATAAAGTAGAAAAATAACTTACCCGATTAGTATGGTTTCTGTACTTTGGAGGCCAATGCCAATTGAGGATAAAAGGAGAAAAATTAGTTATTTTTTCACTTATAAACTTAAAAGCAAAAATCCTAGTGAGGATTAACAAACTAAAACAATAAAAAAAGTACTGTGCTATTTAGATGTTATTCCCATGGTGCTTTTATAATAAAAATCTTTTAACGTAATTTGCTCCATTAATTCATGAAGAGGGGGAAAATTATGGTGGACCTTAGTCCCACTTTGCCAGAGAAAATGATGGTTTATTCACATTGCTCTGACACAATTGCCAATAGTGCCTTCTTTCACTGTCAAAACTGTCGTGGTTTGGATGAGAGAATAAATGCTCACTCTAAGAGAAACCATGTGATTATCTAAATTGTGGCATTAAAAGCATTTTGTGAATTTTAACAGTCCTTCCTAGTTAAAACTGTTAGCAAAGAATAGACAATCATGCAGTCTCATCTGTACTAGAGAAACAGATGGCTTCTCTATAAATTCTGAAGCAAAACAAAACTAGCAATATCTTTACTTCACGTTGAACTGCCAGGTCTTGTTAAAATTGAGGCTGGAATTAAAATATAAACATATACACATATATATCCGATTAAAGCACTAAGAGGAAGGAAAAATACCTCTAATTTGTTTTATAAGATTGTCTAGTGGGAAATGGCAAGACTGTCTACCAGTAGCACTAATAAGAACATTCAATAAGGTTTCTGAAAGGATGGTCAATATTTAAAATCCTTTGTATCTCTGTGTTCTAGCAACACTCACCTATAAAATTACAAAAATACTGTAAAATCAGTGGTCCAGTTTTTCCTTTCTGGTGGAGGCTGCAAGTCTGTGTTCCAGACTTCCTTATAACGAGTTTGCCTCATTGGTTCTGGTTCAGTGTAAC
>NW_023193813.1:0-709 GCF_002007445.2 Ailuropoda melanoleuca
TAAGTCCAAGAAAGGCAAAACAGAAAACATCACGTCAACATGGCTCCACAACTTACTGACGTATTAGATACGGAGTTTTTATGTTTCTACTGCATTACCTCAGGAAAGAACCTATACATACATGTTTCACTTTTTTCAGACAACCAAGGACCTATTCTGATGCTCCCCGAGGGCTCACATTGGCTGGAAATGCTCACGTTGTATGGGAATGTACAAGNACAAGCAACACGATGAGGGCAAACTCTCAACAATTTCTATAAAGCGAAAATCACTTACTTCTAGGGTCTGCATCAGATTTGGTTTTATTGCATCTTTCATCAAAACCGTCAAGGCACCTGTGACCCCCTAAAGGAGAGGGAAAAAAAAAACTGCTTTAGATTGTGGACAAAAGATCACCCATGCCAAGGTGAACCTCCTGGCCGTTTCTCAGCAGCCTGCCTTGTGGGTGGGCATTCCCACAGGCTGCGCCCACCTCCGAGCTTCAGGGAACACAGCGCAGTGGGCTGGATCCTTCTCTCCCCCACGCGAATGTATGTCAACCAATTTAAGACGTGACGTCATGGGGAAGTGGCAGTCCTCGCCTTTTTAAAGAAAACCTTCTCTTGATGGTGTTTACGAGGCTTTACGAGGCTTGCCATAAAGCAGATCTTTCAGTCTGCCTAAAAGTCTCTTCTGGCAATTACGCACATTATTTTTTCATTACCAGAGA
>NW_023193814.1:0-9024 GCF_002007445.2 Ailuropoda melanoleuca
TCTCATTGGAGCCCCATAAATTTGCCAGAACTAACTGCAGGATGGGGTGTATCTGATCTGTCCCCAGCCCCAGTTTGCAGGTGGAGTAGGAAAAAGAGCCTCTTTCTATTGATGTTTAAAAAAAGCCCCAAAATGCTCAACAGACATTGGGGCTGTCTATAAAACTTGTCTCTGTGTTAAGACAAAGCAGGTGTTGCCTGTTTCTGCACAGCACCCCTGCCTTCCCTTGATGCCTTGCCTCTTTGAGGGGCAATTTATTGAAACTCAGTTTCATCTACATTGTGTGTGTGTGTGTGGTTGGGGGTCACAGTGTGATTCCCACGTAGTCCCCCTCATCTCTCTGTACGTCTTATTTTCTTTTTTCCTGGGTCCCTTTTGTTCTTCTTTTACTTGTGTGACCTCTTGGTACAATGAAAGCTCTGGACAGCAGAAGAAGCCATATNGGAAGAAACCATATTTCGTGTCCCAGGTCTAATATTAACTAAGTGTGCTACCTTATCTTTAAGCTTCACGTCTCAAATTTGCCAAATAAGATTGTAGGTCTTGCCATTACCTAATAAAAAAAAATCCCAGGATTTACATTTTTATGCCTTGCTGACATCTACCCCAATTGGCCCTTGGATACTACCTCTTAATTGATGAATAAACTGGAGTTAGTAAATGACCTCAGAAATGTCATTCCCTCCTAGTCGACTCAGCTGAACCAGCGGAGGGGGATCCAATGGGAGGGTGACCTGTCTGGATACTGCTACCTGCCATCCATCTGGAGCAGCTCCGGAAGATGCTGGCTCCAGCGGGTTCTCCTTTGGGCTCACTAGAGGGCGCCCTTCTCCCAAAGCCTTGTGGCAAGGCAGAGAGAATGTAGTAGGAACCCAGAGAAGTCCGCCGAGGACTCATGTTCCCCAAGCCTGGAAAAGCCATGGAATGTAATAGAAACAAGTTTAAAAAATAAAAAAAGAAAAAATTTATTTACAGCTCACTCTGGGAGACCTTTCCCCGGGGGCAGAAGTGCGGCACGTCTGAGGCCGCCTGCTTTTCCAAGTGCCTGTGGAGCAGTGACCCTCCTGGAGCTCTCCTGGCTGGAGCCCATATTGCTACACAGCCTGCATGGGGCCGAGGCCGGGTAGGAATCTGAGGTTGAATACCCACTCAAAGGTTAGTACTGATCGTGAAGTCCAGGGCTCCAATCTGCTTATGCAGTGGGTTGCTCAGGATGAGAGGCAAGCTCCCTTTCGCCTGGCTACCATAGTCCTTGACACCTCAGTCCAAGAAGGTGCGAAGCGTGCCGGGTTGAGAGTAGTGGAGACTCACCACCGCCACTCTGAGATGGAGGCACAGGATGCCTGCAGCCACACCCATGGAAAGANAGGTAGGAATCCGAGGTTGAATACCCCCTCAAAGGTTAGTACTGATCGTGAAGTCCAGGGCTCCAAACTGCTTATGCAGTGGGTTGCTCAGGATGAGAGGCAAGCTCCCTTTCGCCTGGCTACCATAGTCCTTGACACCTCAGTCCAAGAAGGNTTCGGTCCAAGAAGGTGCGAAGCGCGCCCGGTCGAGAGTAGTGGAGACTCACCACCGCCACTCCGAGAAGGAGGCACAGGATGCCTGCAGCCACACCCACGGAAAGACACAGGGTAGTCAGGGCTCCAGGCCAGAACCTGGCCTGCTCCCCTCCATCTCCTGGGGGCTACCCCTTGCATTTCTTCCCCCAACCCACATGGCAAAAAAACCTCTAATACGGAGTAGGTGATACCTGAGTGCACGTGCTAACTGGGGCAAGCCACTGAACCCTCAGAACCCCCTGGCCTCATCTGTAAAATGGGCATAACAGTGCCCGCTTCTAGGAACTATTAAGAGGAGCAAATTAGATAACATATGTGAACTCATTTTGTAAACGGGAAAAGATACCTCAGTATAAATCCCGTCCCCACCCCCAGCCTCCCGGAATCCACCCCTTGGTCCTCACCGGTGGCCAGGGTGATCCAAAAGGCGGCACCGTAGTGAGTGGTGAGCGTGGAGGAGCCGAGGCNATCTGTAAAATGGGCATAACAGTGCCCGCTTCTAGGAACTATTAAGAGGAGCAAATTAGATAACATATGTGAACTCATTTTGTAAACGGGAAAAGATACCTCAGTATAAATCCCGTCCCCACCCCCAGCCTCCCGGAATCCACCCCTTGGTCCTCACCGGTGGCCAGGGTGACCCAAAAGGCGGCACCGTAGTGAGTGGTGAGCGTGGAGGAGCCGAGGCGGAGCGGGCAGAGCGGCACGCTGGAGATGGAGGCGAAGGCGAAGATGGAGAAGAGCGTGAAGGCGCCGGTGGTCAGGAGAGCCAGGCCTCCGTAGAGCGGGACCGGCATGGAGAGCAGAGCATTGGATAGGAGCCAGAAGCAGAACGCCACCCTGTGGAGGAGACCCGCCGCACTGTGAGCTGGCTTTGCCCAGCCTCGCTTCCTCTGTGTCCCTACCCCAGAACGAAAGCCGGGGCTGGGAGGGCGAAGGCGCAGGGGAACCGTCCAGGGGAGTAGCCAACTCCCAGCCTTTGCNCGACTCCCAGCCTTTGCTGGGTCTCTCTGGGTTCCGACGGTCTGTGCGGACCTCAAGAGGCGGTATTTCTCCCTCCCCGCACTGTAGGGCTGCAACTATACCTCACCCTCCTCTGGCTCGCACGCCCCCGCCCAACACTCCCTCGCTCACACGTGCCTTCCCTCCCGCGCTCACCACAGCGTAGCGGAGGCATAGTGTCCCGCCAGGCGGTACTGGCGGTAGAGCCCGCAGGGGCTGCTCGGCGTGAACTTCTCCGCCAAGTAGAGAACTGGATCCCGCAGCCCCTTCTCCAGTGCTTTCGAGTACTCCTCGGCATAGTTCTCACCCAGACGCCAGTTGAAATGCTCGTTGTAGTCTATGGTTTCGTTCAGCTGCTGCACTGGGGTCCCTGCGAAGGGAGGGCGGCCGGGATCGTGGAGCTGCGCACCACCAGGGACGCCGCAACTAAGCTAGCGCGCGTAGGACAGGGGAGGTGTGAGAGACATGGGCTTGGCAGAGGTTGGGGAAAATACGGATCCTTGAGGACTAAAAGCTATTCGAGCCTGTGGGTTCTGAGATTTCCTCAGCTGCCCCTGCCACACTCCCCCAACCATGGGGTCTGCCAATCCAGAAGTTCACTTTGCCCCAGCCTCCTCACCTGTGAGTGAAATATTAANTAATATTAATTCCTTCCAGGCCGACATGGAGACCAACGTTAGCGCTGACTCGTGCTGAACTGAAGGCCTTGTAGGATGTGTTGGTGTTCATCCCACCCACTGACCATTGTGCGCTAAAGTGCACGGCTGTGGGGAGAGACACAGTGTGGGGGGGGGAGGGTCAGGGAGAGGATTGGGGAGAGTGGTGATGGCAGGTAGGACGCTGGGCAGAGAGATGGAGAGTCTAGGGGTCCAAGGTGGTATACATAGTAAGGGTGGAAGAGTGGGCACTAGAAAAAACTGAAGAATGGGAAAAGCAGGAAACAAACCCCAAATCTCCATTTCCCCAGGTGCCCTCCGCCCACATCCATCCTCACCCCAGGTTCTCTCCCCATCTGCTGCACCACACACTCACCCACAATTTCTGCGCCTATGAACAGACTGAGAAGAACTCTCACCAGCCAGAACCAGCGGTGCAGGAACAGGCACCCGGGTCAGGCCTGGTAACTCCCCAACTAGAGTCCCCAAGACCTCCCTTGACCCCATGCCACCTAGATCTTTAGTGCCCCTGCAACTGTCTCCTCTTGCCCTGCACTCTTTTCCCAGTTACATTCCTGATGTTTTGAAGCTAAAGTCTGTCTTGCTTTTTGTGCAAGTCCCTCTGAGCCACTGGCATTTCTGATGTTTTCCAGCCATGCACTACTGCCTCCCTAGCTCCATTCCCAGTCTACCCTGCAACCTGGCTCTCTGCCTGGTGTTGTCTCATCACCTTCACTCCCCCAGCTATCTGGCTCCCCAGTCCTGGTCTTGCCGGATACTCAAGTCACTACTATGATGAGGCTCAGTGAGTCCAGAAGTGCTAGGCAGGCTGGGGTCACCTCCCCCAGGAGAGGGCAGCCCCAGGGTCCTGTTGCCAAGTAGAGAAGGTGGGAATGCAGCCTCTCAGATATTCCTAGGTGCACCAGTTTCCCAAGGAAACCAACACAGATCAAGACTCAAGGGAAGCCAGGTACCCTTAGACTTGAAAAACAACTTAGGTTCTGGGAGAAGGGCAAGTCCAAGGAAAAGTCCTCAGTCTGCTACAACTTTGAATCCTGCATGGGAGTCCCTGAGTCCTTAGGATGGGAGCAACCATACAAATGCACCTCAACCCAGCACACCAGTGAAACAATCTCAGCTGCTGGTTTCTGTCCTCTTGGTCCACTGGTCATCACCTGAAGGTTGAGACTGGAGTGCAGCTACAGTCTGAGGAGAGGAGGGAGACTCCAGCAGCACGTGAAGACTAGAATTAGCCCCAGGATTACTGGACTGGGCACCCACTCTCCGCAGCAGCAGCCTCCTAGATGATCCAGGTGGGGTCGGTCTCTAGAATGTCTTATATAGGGCCTCCGTCTCTCCCAGTCCTTGGGCAGGGAGGGGTGCTTGCTTCACCAGACTTCCAGGTCTGCTCCACCTATGCTCCTCTGGTTCAACGTTTCATCTTACTATTCATGGAGGCCACTGTTAGAGTATTACCTGTCCTAGATCTTCCGTGACCCTCAGGCCCTAGCATCTAGCACCCCCCTTACCGATTGACCACGAATCCCAGGCAAGATGAGCAGGAAGCTGGCGGCCAAGGCCAAGAACACCAGAATGACGATGAGCAATGGGACGCTGAAGCCAGGGGGATGCCGGGGCTGGGGGTAGAAAGGCAGCTCACCATTCCACAGAGTCATGCTGCAACTGGGCTAAGCTGGGTCTGCTAGAGAGGGAAAAGTGCCAACCTGGCAACTGAGCCTGGTCCCACTTCTCTTTACCCGATCCCCTGCGTTCTTGAACAGGACTTAATGGGCTGGTCAAGTCTGAGTTCCTCAACTTGCCCCTAAGGAACCACAGCAGATGGTTGCCTTTAAGTGCTCTTGGTTGGCCCAGGCGGTGTTGCGTAGGCAGGAGAGAGGAATTATTTCTCACTGGCTATAGCCAGTTACTTTTGCAGCTCTGTAGTTCGCTCTGTGTTTGGAAGTGGTGCAGGACGTGGAGCCCTTTTATAGCAGCCTGGGAAGCTTGCTGGGTGGATGTCAGGGCTTGGCAGCTGGGTGTGGTTGGGAAGAGATCTTGCAAATAAGAGGCGGAGGCTGCTATGCAAATGAGGAGAGCCTGGCCTCCACAGCAAGAGATCGAGCCTCCTGTCCAGATGCGGACACCTGGCGCTGGTCTGACCTGAGTGGATACCAGGGCAGCTGGCCTTAGAGGATCCAGAGAAGAAGGTAAGAGTGCTGCTGGGGAGGCAAAGGATCTTCAGAACTGGGAGGGGTGGGGGGTGTTGGTAGTGCCATGTTGGGAAGATGGAGGCTGGGAGGAGGGCAGAGAAGCAGATTCCAAGAGGAAAGACTTCTGACCCCAGACGGGTTCCTAAACCAGAGGTTGGACAGAGTTCGGGGCTTGATCTNTGGGGCTTGATCTTTCCGTCCTTCCTGTCCATGTACAGGCATTCACAGTAAAGTAGGAGGGGCTGCAGGCCCTGGGTTCCCAGCTCACTAACTGCTTTCCCTTCCCTGTCTCCTCTAGAAGAAACAGTTACTGAGGGCATGGGGTTGGAGCTTGGAAGTTGAGAGTTGGAGGGGGGAGGGCATGCGGGAAATGCGAGGCTGGAAGTGAAGTTCTGCCTGGGACTGACAAACCCCAGAGGACTAGTGCATGTGTGGGGAGGTCCTTTGGCCAGTGTTAGTTTTTCCACCAGGTGGAAGGTTGGGACCAGTGTCAGTGCCTACCAGTCGTCCTGAAAAGAGTGGCATGTGGATGTGGGTCCTTGGTGATGCTTCTAAAACTTTGCTCCAGAAGTGAAAACAGCAGGCACCTCCTCCCTGGTGAGGGCTGTAAGCATGGGGGACACCAGCTCCTTGTCCCTCATTTTTTACCTCCCACCTTCCCGGCGGCAGGGTCAGCATGCTCTGAGCAAGGCCAGAGGCAGTGGTGCTCCTGGGAGCTCTGCTGACTGCATCTCTGGATCCAGCGGGTGAGTATCGGGTGCCCCTAGCTTCGGGATGCCACCCTATACCTCCTGAGGGTGGGGAAGAAACAGATGCAGGCAAGCTACAGGATCGGTCACAACGCAGCGCCGCTCAGTGAGCGGGAGAAGCTTGGGCGGAGGCCGTCGTGTCCCGGAGCGGTCGCAGGGAGGCTAGCGCTGAGCGGACCGCTCTCTGACCCGCAGGCGGCCGGGACTCACTCCCACTGTCCTGGGAAGTGCAGCGCTATGACGGCTGGTTCAACAACCTGAGGCATCACGAGCGTGGCGCAGCCGGTGCGTCCAGTGGCCCGGGTGGGGGTTGGGGGGCGGCTGGAGGAGGGCCGCGCGGCGGGAGACCCGGCGCGGAGAAGCGGAGAGAGGGAGAGAGCGCGCCGCTGGCCGCCGGCTGTCTGCGCAGCGAACTCCTACGCACACCTGGGCCCGCCAGTGAGGATGGGGATTTGAGGGAGAGGTTTGTGGGCTTGTTGCGGACCGGGTGCTCTGACAGAGCCCAGCTCCCTGCTTCCCACAGGCTTCCGACTGCAGCGCCTCGTGCCAGCCAATTACGCGGATGGCGTTTACCAGGCTCTGGCGGAGCCGCTGCTGCCCAACCCGCGCCTACTCAGCGACGCCGCCATGCGAGGCACCGCCGGGCAGCCATCCCTCCGCAACCGCACCGTGCTGGGGGTCTTCTTTGGTGAGAGCAAAGTGGGAGGACACCGGGGGTGAGCACTTAGCTCGGCGCCTGGGGAGAGGGACCCTGCGGCCCGTCTGCAAAAGCACAGGAGACGGACCCAAGACTCCCAGGCGCCTTCTCCTCCGCACTAAGCAACATTTCCAGCCCTTCTTTATCTCGAGGGATTTGGGAGTGTCCAGTCAGGGATATTTGCTTCTCTAATCTTTCTCTTACCCCTTACTCCAAACCTAGGAGTGTCATTGGACCTCCGTTGTAGCTCTAGGAGCTGAGTCCCCTGCCACGGCTCTTCTACCCGTATGGTTATATCCTCTTTCCTCCGAAGAGAAAGGGGGAGGCAAGATCTGTTGGAAGATGGGAATTGGTTTGGGGGAGCCCTTACATTTACTATATTATTTTGATTTTTACAACAACGTTATGAGGTGGGTGGAGAGAATACTGTATCCCCACTTTGAAAATTAGAAAAAAGACCCAGAGCTGGTGGCAGAGCTCGCACTCCAACATGTCTTTTGCCTCTTGAGAAACCTAGAGAAACTCCCTGCCCACCGGGAGTGCTTATTCTTACAAGATTGGCCCCCTTGGCTGCAGGCTACCATGTGCTCTCCGACCTGGTGAGTTTGGAGACCCCGGGATGCCCAGCCGAGTTTCTCAACATCCACATCCCGCCCGGGGACCCGGTGTTCGACCCCGACTGGCGCGGGGACGTGGTCCTCCCCTTCCAGAGGAGCCCCTGGGACCCTGAGACTGGACAGAGCCCCAGTAATCCCCGGGACCTGGTGAGACGAGACAGGCCGGGTCCCGGGTTCTGGGCCGGGCCGGGCGGGGAGAGACTCCCACCCCCTCGCCCACCGACACCCGCCTCCGCTACCCGACCCCCAGCTCACCCCCAGCTCACCCACGTGGTGCCCCCGCAGACCAACGAGGTGACGGGCTGGCTGGACGGCAGCGCCATCTATGGCTCCTCGCACTGGTGGAGCGACGCGCTGCGGAGCTTCTCCGGCGGGCAGCTGGCGTCGGGGCCCGACCCCGCCTTCCCCCTCAACGCGCAAAGCCCCCCGCTCATGTGGACGGCGCCCGACTCCGCCACAGGACAGCGCGGGCCTGGGGGGGCTGCACGGTGAGGCGGCGGGGCGGGGCGGGCTGCGGGCGGCCAAGTTGCGCTGCCAGCGGTCACGCCGCCGCTCATCTCCTCCCCTGCGGCCCCCCGTCGCGTGCAGCTTTCGGGGCGGAGCGAGGGAACCGCGACCCCTTCCTGCAGGCGCTGGGACTGCTGTGGTGCCGCTACCACAACCTGTGCGCGCAGCGGCTGGCCCGCGAGCACCCGCAAGGGGGGGACGAGGAGCTGTTCCAGCACGCGCGCAAAAAGGTCATCGCCACCTACCAGGTCAGTCACTGGGCCTCTCTCCGTCCTCCCTCCCCTCCTTCCGCCCCCCCTCCCCCAGGCTGCTGCGCGGGAGACTCCGCTGCCCGGCAGAGCCCTCCTCCTGGAACAAGCAGCCCCCAGAAAGGTCCTTTTCCAGGAGGACACTGCTCCCCAGAACTGGAGCTAGCGTCTAGGAATGGACCCCGAAGATGAGGAGCAGGCGAAGGGCTATCATACACGAGACTGGGCTGTGGTTATTAGTTATTAGCCCACTCCTATCCCATGTTCCTAGTGGGGCACAGGCCTCCGCACCTGTCCTGTAGCAGTTGCCCCCTTCGTGACTGCCCCTGCCTGGCCCTCGTCTCCACCTAAGCCTTCCTTGGGCTCAGACCCCTCCCAGCGTGGCTGCTCCAGCACTTGCCTCCCTTTTGCCCTCTCTTGACCCTCAGAACATCGTTCTGTATGAGTGGCTGCCCAGCTTCCTGCAGAAAACACCCCCCAAGTATGCAGGTGAGGGGATGGGGAAGGAGAATGGGAGAGCTAGCAGGAGATTTTTGGGGCAGGGGGAAGGGGTGTGTGGGGGGAGGAGGCTGGGTGGTTTAAGGGCTGTTACTATCCTCCCTCTTCTCCCCTTCCCCCAGGACACAGCCCTTTCCTGGACCCCAGCATCTCCCCAGAGTTCCTGGCCACTTCTGAGCAATTCTTCTNTTCCACAGAGTTCCTGGTGGCCTCTGAGCAATTCTTCTCCACCATGGTGCCTCCCGGGGTCTACATGAGGTGAGGGAGGGGTTGGCAGT
>NW_023193815.1:0-577 GCF_002007445.2 Ailuropoda melanoleuca
GAGGAGCCTGATGTGGGGCTCGATCCCAGGACTCCAGGATCACGCCCTGAGCCGAAGGCAGACGCTTAACCTCTGTGCCACCCAGGCGCCCCTATAATAATTTTTTATTATGTTATGTCACCTTACAGTATATCCTTAGTTTTTGATGTAATGTTCCATGATTCATTATTTGCGTATAACACCCAGTGCACCATGCAATATATGCTCTCCTTAATACCCATCACAGGCCTATCCCAATCCCCCAACACCCTCCCCTCTGAAGCCCTCAGTTTGTTTCCCAGAGTCCACAGTCTCTCATGGTTAATTGCCCCTTCTGTTTACCACCCCCTTAATTCTTCCCTTCCTTCTCCTACCAATCTTCCTACTTCTTATGTTCCATAAATGAGTGAAACCATATAATTGTCTTTCTCTGCTTGACTTACTTCATTTAGNCTTCATTTAGCAAAATCTCCTTCCGTCCTGTCCATGTTGCTGCAAATGTTGGGTAATCGTTCTTTCTGATGGCGGAGTAATATTCCATTGTATATATGGACCACAACTTCTTAATCCAGTCATCTGTTGAAGGGCATCTTGGCTC
>NW_023193816.1:0-237 GCF_002007445.2 Ailuropoda melanoleuca
AGCAGCATTGTCCACAATAGCTAAATTGTGGAAGGAGCCAAGATGCCCATCAACAGACGAATGGATAAAGAAAATGTGGTCCATATATGCAATGGAATATTACTCAGTCATCAGAAAGAATTTGTACCCAACATTTGCAGCAACATGGGTAGGACTGGAGGAGATTATGCTAAGTGAAATAAGTTAAGCAGAGAAAGACAATTATCATATGGTTTCACTCATTTATGGAACATAAGA
>NW_023193816.1:418-676 GCF_002007445.2 Ailuropoda melanoleuca
TGGGTGTTATATGCAAATAATGAATCATGGAACATTACATCAAAAACTAATGATGTACTGTATGGTGACTAACATAACATAACAAAAATTATTATTTAAAATAAAAAAGAAATTTAAAAAAATAAAAATTAGACCTTTTTTTTCCCATTCCCTTTCACCCATTTTGCCCATCTTCCGAGCCCCTTCACCTCTGGCAACCACGAATTTATCCTCTGTATTTATGGGTTTGTTTCTGTTTGTTTGTTTGTTCATTTGTTT
>NW_023193817.1:0-1638 GCF_002007445.2 Ailuropoda melanoleuca
GCTTGTTTTCTAAATGACCTGCCATAAAAATATATGTGTAATATATATTATCTGATTTTCCTGTAATTAGAACAACCATAACAAGGCTGTTCCTTTGACACAAACCTCAAAATTACACATCCTGGTAATAATTCAAATGGGTTGATTGATGAGCCCTTGCAAGTCAGAACCCCTGGGGAATGATAGACAGCAGATTTCTCAAATATTCCCACTGCCTGATTCCTGGAAGCAGGGATACGGAAAAGCCAGGTAAGGAGGGAAGCCACATTTCCCTCCACCCCACACTGTCTTGGTTCCTAAATATGCCTCCCCTCTGACCACCAGCAAGCCTCCTTCTAACACTGAAACTCTGGTAGTAGTAATACTGGCTAATATCTTCTGAGTGCTTATTACATGCTAGGCACTGTGCTAAGCTTATATTCAATGTTAATAATAGCCGTATGTGCCAGGTGTTACTATTATCTCTAATTTACAAAAGTAAAAGGAAGGAAGGAAGAGAAAAAGAAAGAAAACCAAAGAGAGGTCGAATAACTTTACCAAAGTCATATAGTCTCAGAGTAAAATGGGAATTTGAGCAAAGTAAAGCTTATGCCTTTAACCATTACTCTGGTGGTTCTCAAATTCTGCTATACACTAGAATTGATGGTGAGTGATTTTTTTTTTTTTTAATCTTGATGACAGGTTACACTTCACACAGTGGAGTCAAAATGTCTGGAGTAGAAGCCGGCTTCAGTCTTTTTAAAAAGATCTTCAGGTAATTCCAATGTGCAGCTGATTTGGGAACCAGGGCAATATGATCTGGCCTTTTAATTAAAAAAAACTCTGATGCCCAGGTGCCTACCATTACCGACCTCCATTCACAAAGCTCTGTCTTGTCCACATCCAAATTTCTAAATACATCCTGTCCCAGTGAATACCCTCATCCAGAATCTGGCCCCCAAAAACCTGATTAGAATTTCTGGACTACTCAGGAGACTCTTAAACACTAGAGTGTAAGCTAGTGAAGGCTCAACACCTTTCCCTTTGATATAATGATTCACACTGAAGCTTTGATGCCTCAGCCCCAGAGCAATGTGGGAATACAGACATTTGGGGGCCTGAGCTCTTCTGAAGTTAATTTTGTAAGAGACTTAGTAACAGCACACCCAAGCAGATGTGAGGCCCATTCGTGAAAAAAAGAATATAGCAACTTAGAAAACATGAACAGGGTCTCCAGCCTATGAACCATGGCTTTTTTGCAAAGGTTCTCAGTGTCAATTATCTATCAGTTAAGTTCCCTGTGTTGGCAGAAGACTGCAGATAAACAAAACAAGGCCCAGGAAGTAGAAAAAGCAAGGCTACAGATCTAGTAAGGAGTGACAGGAAGATTATATTGTCCTTCAGCTCTTATGAGGACCAATGGGCTAATGCATGGCAAAGTTACTTCCATGCATAATTATCCATGGACAGCCACCCAATGTCTCTTTTTCCTTGTTCAACATGTTCATAGAAATTGCGAAATCAGGGGGACAGATGGGTAACTGATGGGCACAAATGTTGGTAGACAGAGTAAAGAAAAGTAAAGGTAAAAAGAGCTTAAAAATTCCACAAACCCAAAAGCAAACAGTCAAAGCTAATGTGTATGGCCCAAAATAAGTT
>NW_023193818.1:0-643 GCF_002007445.2 Ailuropoda melanoleuca
ATGCAATAGAGGCTTAAAAAAACAAAACAACAGAAAAGATCAGTAAAACTAAGACCTAGTTCTTTTTTTTTTAAGATTTTATTTATTTATTTGACAGAGAGAGACAGTGAGAGAGGCAACACAAGCAAAGGGAGTGTGAAAGGGAGAAGCAGGCTTCCCACCGAAGCAGGGAGCCTGATGTGGGGCTCGATCCCAGTACCCTGGGATTATGACCTGAGCTGAAGGCAGATGCTTAACGGCTGAGCTACCAAGGTGCCCTAAGACCTAGTTCTCCGAAAAGATAAATGAAATAGATAAACTTTAAGCTAGACTCACCAAGAAAAAAAAAAGAGAGAGGAACCAAATAAATAAAATCAAATATGAAAAAGGAGACATTAGAATTCGTATCAGAAATAGAAAGAATCAGGTTGGGGAGGGATGGTGAAATACGTGATAGGGATTTAAGAGTACACTTATCATGATGAAAAAAATAAAAACTACATAGTATTGTATGTCAATTAAATCTCAATAAAATTGCAAAAACAAACAAAGAAATACAAAGAATCATAAGAGTACTATGAACAATTACCTTGCGACACATGGGGCAGCCTAGAGAAAATGGATAAACCTAGAAACACAACCTTCCAGGACTGAATCATGAAAA
>NW_023193819.1:0-387 GCF_002007445.2 Ailuropoda melanoleuca
CTAACATCCGAATTTCCTTGGGAACAAAATTCCCCATTTGGTGAATATGCCTTGGACGCATCCAGAACTTACGGCCAAGAAACAAAGTGCGAAGATAAAGCCCTTGAAGTCACATCGGCCTTATAGAACGTGGAACAAAAATCAAGNCTGAGTGAAACACAATGAGCACAGCACTGAGAAACAAAATTTGGCCAAACCAGCCTCAAATACAATATTTGTTTAATGGGTAAATCCCATCAAAACTTTTGTGGAAATGGAATAAAAATGCCTCAATCATTTCTGTCAGAAACAACACTATGCAGTGGCCTTCAGAGCACTATCATCAACCTTCGTGAATAGGGAAACATGAGGGAAAGTGTTCATGGAAGCCTGACGAGAGTGCCACAT
>NW_023193819.1:541-793 GCF_002007445.2 Ailuropoda melanoleuca
TCCAGGATAACACCTCCAGCTAACATCCGCATTTCCTTGGCACCCAGATTCCCCATTGGGTAAATGTGCCTTGAAAATATCCAGCACTTAGAACCAAGAAACAAAGAGCGAATTTAAAGCCCTTGAAATCATATCGGTGTTATAGAATGTGGAACAAAATTCAAGGTGCTTTTTTACCGTGAGTGAAACACGATCAGCACAGCACTGAGAAACAAAATTTGGCCAAATCAGCCTCCAATGCAATATTTGTTT
>NW_023193820.1:0-1976 GCF_002007445.2 Ailuropoda melanoleuca
TTTTTTTTGATGGCTGAGTAATAATCCATTATGTATATATATCACATCTTTATTTGTTCATCCGTCAGTGGACATCTAGGCTCTTTCCATATTTTGGCTACTGTGGACATTGCTGCTATAAACATTGGGGTGCATGTGCCCCTTCAAATCACTATGTAACAATGGTGTTTTAAGAAGACTAACCTATTTTCCTGGCATTGAGACAACTAGGAAGCTTTTAAAAAAACCTTAAATTACTTTTTCTTCTCTTTTTAGGAAAAAGAGGCCAATTATCTATATAAAGCGATATGGGTCAGATGCACATAGAGAGGTTAACAGTAATAAAAAGCCGACTCCCAGACATGGCCTCAAGTTTGTCCGGTCTCCACAACCTTCTACGTCCTCATACTTGCAGGTCTTCCAAGGGTGGTGCTGAGACTATAAGAAAGGAACTGTCCAAACCCAGGGCACTGTAGGATCTCAGCTCTAGTGCCACCTTCCCTAGGAAGCCTTCCGGGACCTGCTAGTCTCCAGGCTCCCATTGCAATATTTATTTATTCTAATGTTAAGGCTTCTGTCACGTTTCCACCGTGATTGAGAGTTAATGGTCCTGCCTTACCAGCCCTTCTGGACTGTGAGCTTTTGGAGGTTGGGAAACACTTTTTCTCCAGCACACTGTGGACACTCAACACGCTGTGGACGTGTTGGTTAGATGCTCTAGTACACGGGAACCACTGGCACTTAGGAATCCTCAAAAGAAAAAAAAAGATGAGTACCTGTTCATGGCAATTTTAGTTGGGAGTGTATTCATTGTATGCATCCTTTGAAGAGAGGTAATTCAGGTAAGCTAAAGGGTGGGGAATTAATCAATCTAGTGATGGTCTGGGATCCACAGGGAGAAGACATTTCATCAAGGGTAACCTATAAAAGAAACAGAAGGTTTGGCAAGGAGTTACAGAAGAAAGTGAAGAATGTCCATCTCTTTTATATCCCAAATTAGGAGCAGGGACCATATGCACTACCCTCTGAGAGGAGGCAAGAACTGGGTTTGGGGGTCAGACATCCTGAGCTTCTATCCTGGTCCTGCAAACTCTCAGCTGTGGGACTGCAGACAAGTCACTCAACCTCTGTGGGTCCCAGTGGCACAGGCTTTGGATCTAGGCTGCTCAGATTTGAGTTCTGACTCTGCAAAGAACAAAAGGGTATGGCTTTGGGCAAGTTACTTGTGCCTTGATTTTTTTCATCTATTAAAAAGAAGGGGTAATTATAATACCTGGCTTTAGGCTAATTGTGAGGCTTCAAGGTGTTTTGTTTTGTTTTGTTTTTTTTTAAAGATTTTATTTATTTATCTGACAGAGGTAGAGACAGCCAGCGAGAGAGGGAACACAAGCAGGGGGAGTGGGAGAGGAAGAAGCAGGCTCCTAGCAGAGGAGCCTGATGTGGGGCTCGATCCCATAACGCCGGGATCACGCCCTGAGCCGAAGGCAAATGCTTAACCGCTGTGCCACCCAGGCGCCCCTATAATTACCCCTTCTTTTTAATAGATGAAAAAAATCAAGGCACAAGTAACTTGCCCAAAGCCATACCCTTTTGTTCTTTGCAGAGTCAGAACTCAAATCTGAGCANATTATTATTATCATTAGGAGTAGTATTTTAATTTTATTTTTTTACTCTGGGGATGTTGTGTGGATATATATATATATATATATATCTGTAGTATTATCCAGTGATTTTAGTTCACTTGATACTAACAGTCACGGAATAAAGGCTGGTTAGCAAATATTAATACCTACACCATCTCTCCTGATCATTTAAAAGATTGATTTATTTTTATTTTAGAGCAAGAGAGCAGGGGGAGGGGCAGAGGGAGAGAAATCCTCAAGCAGACTCCCCACTGAGTGTGGAGCCCCCAGGGCTTGATGCCAGGACTCTGAGATCTTGAGCTGAGCTGAAATCAGGAGTCAGATGCTCAACCAACTGAGCCACCCAGGCGCCCC
>NW_023193821.1:0-742 GCF_002007445.2 Ailuropoda melanoleuca
GTCAGAGCTGAATCTTCAAAAGAGCATTCTGGCTGTGGTGTGCAGAACGGGATGGAGGGGCAAGACCAGGGGCAGGGACACCAGGCAAGGTGCCATTGCAGGCCTTGCGTGAATGCAGTGGCGCTCTGGGTGGCAGTGGCCCGCGGGGACAGCAGGGATGTGAGAACTCTTGGGGGAATTCGTTCCAGCAAGCTTGGTGACCGACCGGAAGAGACCGGGAAGGCTGCTGGGGTGACACTGGTTTCTGACTCAAGTGGGAGAACGGTGGTGGCACGTATAGCTGGAATCGTGGTCGAGAAATAACACAGTCCGTGGCCAACCAGAAGTCTTAGAAGAGTCCAAGAGGAGGTTTTCATGGAAGAGAAAGGGAGATCGGACGTCAGGAGAGCATCGCCTCTAGCTGGGAGGAAAGTGCCCCAAGTCGGCTACTTCACGCATTACACGGGCCGAAGCCCCGGCCACAGACGCATCTCAGCACGTCCTCTCCGGGGACATCAGCACCCTGCTACAAAGGAGTCACGCCATCCCCTTAAACCTGGTATGGCTCTTCCTGTACCAGCCGTGACTACTTGGGGTGTTGTGACATAAGGGATTAGATTGATNGATTAGACTGATGGGGCTGAGCGTTTTCCTGAACTAAGGAAGTGTTTGGCTGGCCTGTAAAATTGTCTAATATGTGCTCCGTGCTGGAGGCTTGTCAATTCCATGTTCGTTGTGCTCCCTGAATCGACCTGTGTCAAAT
>NW_023193822.1:0-383 GCF_002007445.2 Ailuropoda melanoleuca
GTACCATGAGTGAAACACGACGAACACAGCACTGAGAAACACAATTTGGCCAAAACCCGCTTCCAACGAAAGGTTTGCTCCCTGAGAAATCCTCTCAAAACTGCTGGCGGCAATGGAACTAAGAGGCCCAAAACACGTCCGTCAGAAACAACACCGCACAGGGACCGTCTTAGCACTATCATCACCCTTCCTGAATAGGGAAACATGAGGGAAAGTGGTCGCGGAATCCTGACGAGAGTGCCCATAGTGGTCTATGAGACAACACAGTCCAGGGAAATATCAACGATCATCATCTCTCGTGAGTAAGGGAGCATGAATGAAAAGGGTCAGAATTTTCGAGGACTCAGCGCCCTTCTCATTGGTAATAAAGCAGAGCGTCCAGG
>NW_023193822.1:661-828 GCF_002007445.2 Ailuropoda melanoleuca
CTGGCGACAATGGATTGAAAAGGCCCAAAACACATCCGTCAGAAACAACACCGTACATGGACCGTCTTAGCACTATCATCACCCTTGGTGAAAAGAGAAACATGAGGGAAGTGGTCACGGAAGCCTGACGAGAGTGCCCCATAGTGGTCTCTGAGACACCACACAGT
>NW_023193823.1:0-2115 GCF_002007445.2 Ailuropoda melanoleuca
GTGCATTGGGGGTATCTAAGCTCAGAAGAGTCTGACCGTCTTGAGGATTCTCATGGCTTTGAGGGAAGAATGATTGGGTTGGAGTTCCAGGTGAGGGGTAGCCCCCTTCTGATCCAGAAACTGGATTCTAGGCAGCTTGTGAGCAAATCCTTCCCACTTAACTTTGTCCACTGTGTGACACCACTAATATGAGTATGCATTGAAAATATTTTAAGTATGAATATTGATAGAAGCACATTTTCACAGCAAATTTAACTGTAGTTCAACCTCCCCAATTTATAGATGAGCAGAAATGACTTGGTTAATGCCTTATTGTTAATATCATATCCAGGAAGGGGACAAATCTCTTTGCCCCATTTCTTTCCACTTTGGTGGCAGGCAGGCTCCAAGATGTTGTCCGATGATCCCTGTCTCCTGCTATTCACATGCTGATATGGTGCACTCCTACATTATTCCAGGATTGGTCTGTTTGGCCAATAATCACCAATAATCACAAGCTACTAATAAGGAAGTCCAAGGTTTTTTTTTTTTTTTAAAGATTTTATTTATTTATTTGACAGAGATAGAGACAGCCAGCGAGAGAGGGAACACAAGCAGGGGGAGGGGGAGAGGNGTGGGAGAGGAAGAAGCAGGCTTCCAGCAGAGGAGCCCGATGTGGGGCTCGATCCCATAACGCCGGGATCACGCCCTGAGCCGAAGGCAGACGCTTAACCGCTGTGCCACCCAGGCGCCCCCAAGGTTTTTTTGTTTAGAACAACTCTGACAATCCCTGATATCACTATGTGTGTTTTATAAGTTTCTAAGACACTTTGGCAGAAAATCATTAATTTGCTAATTTGGCCAATGAAATTACCTTTGGATCCTAAGTTTCAGATGTCTTACTGACATGACATTTTCTGAAGATAATGACCTAGTCCATAACTTCCTAATAGATGGTTTTCATACCACAAGTTCCCAAAGGGACAGTCACTTCTAGGATAGGGATGAGCGGAGGTAAAGGATACAGAAAAATGTGGGAAGCAGTTAGCCAATCAGTTTTCCACGACACACACACACACGCACACACACACGCACACACGCACACACACAGACATACAACCCCAGATACTTTTTAAAATTTCTATCTTTGGGACTATCCTATGTTTGAAAGTTAAGGTACTGCTTAAGATGTTCACTGACACTCTAAGTTCTAAACCAATTTTCTAAAGTGTTAGAATCAAATTGTTCATTCAGATTGATAACATATGGCAATTTAGGTGACTCGTTATTTCCTCAGGAAGGTACTATGGAGGACGAGATCCCTAAGATGTTAGTAAATATTCTGTAAGAAAAGAAGTTGAGTGAGAGAAAAAGGGAGGGGAGAGGTACAGCAAGCAAGCTGGAATAGTTAAATAAATAAATAAATAAGTAAATAAGTGAATGAATAAATAGATTCACTGGACAAGTAATGTTGGGACAAGTTGATCCATAAATGGGCTTTTGGAGCAGAAGTTCTCAGTGCCTTTTATGTCCCAAAATGTCTAGTGATTCTCCAAGGAGAGGCTGGAACGGTGTCCTCTGTGTTAACCTTCCTGTTTTCCTCGTACTTAAACATTCCAGTGAGGAACAAGAACACTATAGAAACTCTAGCCCATCTTTGCAAATAACGTTTTATTGGAATACGGCCACATTCACTCATTTTATTGTATCCTCTATGGCTGCTTTCATGCCACATGGCAGAGTTGAGTAGTTGTGAAAGAGTATGGCCCGCAAAGCCTAAAATATTTACTCCATGGTCCACTACAGAAAAATTTGCTAACCCTGGGGTTGAACCATTTGGGAAATGTAGCATTTCCCAAGATTGACCAGAGAACCATTTTTCAGGAGGTCGTTCTGTGGGTCCAGTTTCTATATAACACAGATGGAGGAACAACGAATCAACTCAAGCTTTCCTTGTGGGTCTGTGGGAGCCTCCCCTCGCCTCACCTCGCCTCGCCTCGCCTCCCCTCCGTTCCCCTCCCCTCCCCACCCCTTAGTACCTTGAAAGCAGAATACCCTCCCCTGACCTGTTGTGCAGCTGCTGTAGGGGAGGATTTCTGTTTCTCTGAGATGCGGAGTGGCAGATTGAGCCCAGTA
>NW_023193824.1:0-1580 GCF_002007445.2 Ailuropoda melanoleuca
TTTTTTCCTTACTATATAAGTCTCTTCTTATTCTTTTGGAAATCTCTTTAAGTTAACTACTGGTTCCCTTTGAATGCGATGAAATGTGTAAGGAGTCATTTCAAATGTTTGCACATGTATGAGCATGGTCTTTCCCTTTACTTGAACTCAGAATTAACAGTTTGGTCCTTGTTTTTTTTCTATTCCAGTCCCAGATGAAGTTTTCACTGTAGAAGTTATTTGCAGGCAGTCTTATGCTTTCTAGCCGTAGTCTACAACCAGGCCCTAGCTTCTCCAGAACACAACACAGGATCGGTTTAAATATGTATTAAGCTAAGAGTCATTCTCTCAAATGAGTTTAAATGCATTTTATCTTTAAATAACCTATATGATATGTTTTTTTAAAAAGCCTTAAAAACAGTGCCTCCACTCTAAATAAATCAAGGTCAAAATAAATGAAGAGCTCAAGATGACATCAGGCCCATTTGTGTTGGATGAAGAACAGCAGCCAGTTATGACAAAAGGTAATGCATCCAAAGTAATAGCCAAATTTGTTAACGTTTTTCCATTTCTAAGCTGTCCTTCAAGAAAATCATATATGGGGTCACACCATTCTCACAACAGTCCAGCAGAGCAACCATGCCATCTGGATTCGTGTTTCCCCCAATAAAGAACTGGTAATTTTTGAAACTAGCTAGGATGTGTTTGATTTGTTCCTCACCTCCTGTCATGAAAGATTTTACTCTTTCTGGCCTCTGTTCTTTAAGTTTGCCTTTGACTGATTTCATGTAATCTTTGATGTACTTCTTGTAGGCTTCTTTTGTGAAGCCGGTTTCCTACAAGTGATGGTTCATGACAATAGCAACATCAGTGATTACTGTGCTTCCAGTACCTTTGCCAGGGACTTCAGTGGAAGAATTTCCACCATTAGTGAATCATCAATGTTACCCTCTGTCCTACTGACCATTTCCCCTCCATCTCCAGGCAGAGTCCACCTATGATCTCCCAAATCTCGTAGATGTCGGAGAACATCTCACCATGGCTGAAGAAGTCCTGGTAGATGATCATGAAAGCAGCTGGAGAGAGACCCTGTGGAGCTAGTTTAGCGGGAGCCCAGAGCTCTGAGCCAGTGGTACAGTCTGAGCAGCACTGGCGGGGAGGAGGAAGTGGCAGAAAAGTCACACTCCCAAGTTTTGAATGTAAGAGTATAGGGTCCTTCTTTAAGGGTTAACTTCTGGTATGTTACCATTTCCTCTGCCTGTCCTCCTTCCCTTGGGAGTCCAAACCCGAGACATTTGGAGTTCTTATAGTAGTAGAAAGAGGAATTGGGAAACTAGCAGAGTGGACTCAGATAAGGGCAGAATTCAGATTCTAGAGCCACCATGAGCAGATTATTCATCAAATTCTCTAAGGAAGAAGTCTAAGGAAGCTTCTTTCTCAGCAATTATCTTCTAAACCTTCCCATTTTTCAAGGCATAATCTTCTGACAAGTCTATTTTTTGGCCCTTCATTCCATCCTTACAAGAAATTTTTGTTAACTGAAGTAGAGTTGACACATAATGTTACACTAATTTCAGGTGAACAACATAGTGATTCCACAA
>NW_023193825.1:0-4513 GCF_002007445.2 Ailuropoda melanoleuca
TAGAACACAGCCCTGCCCTCACGGTTCTTGGTTCACTAGGGGAAACAGACTGAAAGGAGACAAACAGTGGGAAAAGTGGAAAGGCAGAGCTGGGAACAGAATGCCGTGGGTAATGCTGGGAAGGTGTGAACCAGGGAGAGCTTCCTGGAGGAAGTGGTGTCTGAAGATAGATGGTATTGGCCAGGGGAAGGGCATTCCACCTGACAGGTAATTGAACAGAGGGCTGCAGGCNCAGGGCAGGAGACAACACCATGTGTGTGAGGAACTCCAGGCCATGTCACAGAAGCCAAGCGTTATTCTCTGGACAGCTGGGGGTACCTCAGAGGAGGAAGGGAGTGATGTCAGCCTTGTGCTTTCTGGAGACCACTGTGGGGCCCCCATGGCAGGCCATGGGAGTGAGGCTATTACGTTGGTCAGAGTCAAGCTAGAGATGTGGGCACAGTGGGCAATGTTGGGAAGAAACTGGTCAGACTGCCTGGCCAGTGTGGAAAGGAGGCTTGGGGAGCTGCTAAGCCCCACAGGGCTAACTTGGCTCCAGGTCCCTGGAGTCATCCAGTGGAGACATCGCAAAGCCCTTGGCAAGCTCTAACCTCAAGGGAAAGGTCTGGCATGTGGCCCTGGTGTGGGTGCTGTCAGCATGTAGGGTAAGCCCCCCGCACAGGTGGAGGAAGAAGAGGCCAAGGACTGAGTGTGAGGCCCCTCCCCAGCAGGGCCCCAGCCCAGCAGCAGCGGCTCCCACACAGCCCTACCCTGGGGCCTGGCAGACCTGGGACAGTTCTGCTTTCCATCCTCTCTCAGGCACTATTTTGTCACTTGCCTTTCATTCTTTTCCCTCACCTCTTTCCTTCCCCTCTTCATGATCTGCTTTCCTGCTCTGTCTCGTGCCCAAAGCCCCCTTCGCCCCCGGTTGATTTTGCGGTTTCTCGTCTGCGGCATCTTCTTTGGCAGCCTCTGTCTCCAGAGAGGCACTGGGCAGCAAAAGGTGGTCAGAGCCCTCAGGTAAATGGTCTACAGGAGCCAGCCCTGCACGCTGCGGGAGGGCAGGCAGGGGCACCAGCTGGGCCTCCCTGGGACCGGGATTTGTTCTCCCTTTTCTCATACATGGCAGGGAGTTAAGGGGTCAGGGGCCATGGGAGCAGCCCAGCTGCCCTGTTTGGCCCTCCGCATGTTTGGGGCCTTGGAACAAATGCCAAGTGCCCTTTGCCAGCTTGCCCATGGGACCCATGGGGATGGAGGCTGCAGGCCAGCCCAGGGGACAGCCACAAGTGGGGATTCCCGTATTCCTCAGAACAGCGAGGGCCTGAGGAAGACTAGAGGGGTCACCTCTGGCCTCCCCCATAAAAGGACGGAGAGGTGGTTAGAGGCAAGGACAGCAGCAGAGAAGCCTGTGGAGTTCTCAAGTCCACAGAAGTGTGTAGGTGACCAAGAACGGATAGGACCGCCTTCTCCCATCCCACAGAACGGTCTCCACGCACCGAGGCGGCCACACTGCAACCTCTCCTCCAGGACATCCTCCACACCCTTCCAGCTCTGACTCAGGCAGCAGCCATACTTGGTGACCCAGCGGAGGCCACACCAGCCCCAGTTCACTGCGGCAGGACCAAGGTGTTCATGACTGACTCCATGGTAAGCTGGTTTGGGGATGAGGAGGGGAGTTCACCGAAGTCAGCCGCGTGCTCTCCGCAGCAGGACAGGGTCTGGGACCACTTCAGGGCAGTGGGAGGAGAGGCTGAGGACCTCAGTGGATACCCCTTCTCCCAGCTGGAGCTTCTGGAACACGGACGTGCCCAGGTGCTGGAGCAGTGTGCCCGCCGCATCCAGGGCAGCTGGAGGCGACACTGGCATCGCAAGCGGGAGAGGCAGAGGCGGGCGGCTGTGCTCATCCAGGCAGGTAGGAGGCGCATGGGCTCGGTGCCAGGCCAGCGCACAGGCCTGTGTGCAGACCCTGTGTGATCTGGGTTTCCTGCAGACCCCATATGCCAAGGCTGTGTCCCAGCCTCAAGACGTTGATGGCACGACCCTGTGGTGCACTCAGATTCGAATTCTGATCCACCTCACCCACAGTGTCTCCCCAGTTCAGTGGAAACCAGGACACACCACAAATAAGGGTGCTCTGTAGGCAGCAGACGCTAAAAATTTGCCTTTAATCCCCCTTTCCCAGACCTAGAGAGTGGTTTATATACCTTCCTTTGCCTCTATGACAGATCATTCCCTGTCGGGTCCAGGGCTTGCAGTGAGTTTGAGAAGATAAAAACTGACAAGATTTGATTCATCAAAGGAAGAGATATAGGAACCATGGTCACAGCAATGTTATTCTGAAAATACTAGAAACCACCCACACAGCTGACGGTGTTAGAGTCGTGGCTGTATTATGGACCATCTCTATGATGCAGCCAGGAAGTTTTTGAAGAATATTTTAAATTTAATGGAAAACCACTTTCCAATGTGATGTTAAAACCAGGATGCCAAACTGCACGGTGAGGGTGATGCCACCTTCCTCAGGTGTGTTTCTGTGTATACAGGCCTAAAAAAGTGTGTAAGGAAACTATAGAACTGTCTGCGATGGTGAGATAACAGGATTTGGATCTGTCTTTAAACTTTTTAGTTTTCTAGAATCCAAACATTAATATTGAATGGAATAGCCCCTTTTCTGAATGTGATTGTACCAAAAAGAACCAGAAAATGCTGAAATTGCAAGAGAAGGAAACAAAAATTGCCACACGATCAGTCCATAAAATGCTGAAATTGCAAGAGAAGGAAATGAAAATTGCCACATGATCAGTCCACCATCCAGCAGGGATCACCTTTACCAACACGTGGGTGCACAGTGGGGTCACCGTTTATGAATTCGTAAAGCCAGTAAGCAAATCCAACTGAGGATTTCCCAGAAAAGAGACCCCTCTTGTTCCCTGGGCACTGCCCGACGAGGCCGAGGAGGGAGGCGAGCCTGCGCCCCGCCGCGCTGCCACGCGAGCTCTGTCCCAGGCTGACGGTGTGAGGGGCGTCTTTCAGAGCCAGGTTCGCTTCCGTATGGACTTCGCTCCGTCCCTCACGGCAGCACAGGCCGGGCATTCACTGGAGAGGCGCCGGGTCCAAACGTCTTCAGCAGCTCAGGCGTGGCTGCGGGGCCAGGCTACACATAGTTCTAACGAACATTTCATTTACTTTCTCGTTTCTGGACAAACCACGCAGCCATCCGTTCCTGGTTAGCTCGGAGACATGTGCGGAGGCTGCACGCAGCTGCCACGGTCATCAAGCGCGCGTGGCGGAGGTGGAGAGTGAGTATCTGACTCCCGCGGGCGGGACGGCCCTGGTGGGGGAGCGCTGTCCCCGCACCGCACCCCGGATGGCCTCCTGCCCCTCCTGTGCGAGACACCACCTATCCCTCGGAGCGCCTGGGACGCAGAAAGGGTGGCAGCAGCAGCTCTGGGCATATATAAAAACCATAGAATCACACGTGGTGAATTTTATGGTGTCTCAGATCTCAAGGCTATTTTTATTTTTTTTTTATTTTTTAAAGATTTTATTTATTTATTCGACAGAGATAGAGACAGCCAATGAGAGAGGGAACACGAGCAGAGGGAGTGGGAGAGGAAGAGGCAGTCTCATAGCAGAGGAGCCTGATGCGGGGCTCGATCCCAGAACGCCAGGATCACGCCCTGAGCCGAAGGCAGACGCTTAACCGTTGTGCCACCCAGGCGCCCCTCAAGGCTATTTTTAAAGTAGCATACACGAGGCCTAAGCACAGGCGCCTTGGGTATAAGGAAGTTCAGCCACATGGCGCCCAGCTCCTTGAAGGCATCCAGCTGTTCAACAGCCCAGTGCCCTTCAGGTCACCTGGCTAAGCTGTTCTATTATAAAAGATAGTTTTGGTTTCCATTAAGAGCTAATGAACTGAAAGCTATAAAGTGGCTTTTTTTTTTTTTTTTAAAGATTGGAATGGCCTTCCTTGCTTCGAGAGAACTGGATGGTATGGAAGAAAAACACTTGTCTCAAGTTCCCCTTCCCAAGGGCTCTTTCCTGCTGCCGCAGACACAGACCAGCCCGCTGGCGGCAATAATCCGCCTCTGGCCCCTGGGACTGGTCCTAGCCAACGCGGCTGTGGGTGTCCGCGGCTTTCAGAGGAAGCTGGTGGTCTGGGCCTGCCTCCAGCTCCCCGTGGGGAGCCCCAGTAGCTACACGGCCCAGACGGCACAAGAACACGCTGGTGTCACATCCATCCGAGCGCTGCCTCAGGTAAGCTGTGTGGCGGGACAGCAGTCCTGCCCGCAACGGCTCTGGGCCCCTCACATATTGCAGAAGGCAGGAGTCAAAGCCCATGAGTCCGCAGCAGGAACAGGACTGAGGCTCGGACAAGAGCTGTCCCGACCCTGGTCCCAAAGCCGGAAGCCTGAGCTTCCCACCTGGCTGCAGGTTTAGGTGGTTTCCATCATTACAACTCGGAATTTTCCAGAGCCCTTTCACTTTTTAAAAACTGCCTCTGAGTGTTGTTCTGGCTTCTCCTCTGAATCTC
>NW_023193826.1:0-410 GCF_002007445.2 Ailuropoda melanoleuca
CAGAGTGGATGTTTCCCTGTGTCCGGCCATTGATATAGGACATTTCTCTGAACCTGGTAACAATTCTACAGAGTGGTCATGCTCTGTGTGTCCCTATTTTGCAGATTAGGAAAGTGACATTGGTTGGACTTACCTTAGCATGTAGCTGTGCTATAACATGGCACATGGAAGAAGGCTATAGAGACTAGTGGGTCAGGGTTCCAATCATAGCTCCACTTCCTCCTAGCTGTGTGACATTGAGTACATTCCTGAACCTCTCTGATTTTCAGTCACCTCATCTGCAGAATGGAGACAGCAATGCCTACCCCATAAATGTGGTTGAAGATTGAAATGCCATTGCAAACCTAAAAGTCATACCCGTGTTTCTGACACACAGTAAACACTCAAGAAATACTGTCTGTACTTGCTGT
>NW_023193826.1:628-789 GCF_002007445.2 Ailuropoda melanoleuca
GAAGATCCTTCTGTTTAGGGGATTAGAGGCTAGAAAAGTAAAGTAAATTGTATTATTTGTCCCTATTCTTTCACCTTCCCTTCATGGCCGTAGCCCTCCAAATTGACCACATTTACTCTTCTTTTTGAATGGGTTTGGCTGTATGACTTGCTTTGGCCAAT
>NW_023193827.1:0-1020 GCF_002007445.2 Ailuropoda melanoleuca
TAAGTACTCCCATTTCCTATACCTCTGTTTATTTTTTTTTAGAATTTTGTGATGACAAGGCTTTTTTTTTTCCTCCCACAATGGGGTTTCTCATCCTTTTTCTCACCTCCATCTTAACTCAGGAGTGTGGCAGTGGGAGGCATTTCATGATCTAGGAGAACGAAAGCCAGCAGTGAAGGGTCTATTAGTTCAGGACTTGAGGTTGGACCTGGTGAGGGAAGCTTGGTGTTTTTGCCACTTACTAATTCCAGGAGCTCATTTCATCAGTCAGCATACCTGCAATTGATTCCAGGTGATGTTATTTCTATCCCTAGGAAGCTATTACCCACAAAGGATATCCAACAATTTGAGTCACAGAGTAATGATAACATCTTTGGTCTCAGGTTCTCATTGGAGGTCGCTTAGCCAGTCAATTGGATGATACAGAAGAGAGTATAAAGGTCATAAGCTTATTTGTAGACACTATGGAAACTAGTGTGCATAAAAATCAGCTGGAATGTTTATTGCAATGCACTTTCCCTCGTGCCAATTCTACAAATAGTGATTTAGCAGATAAGTTTGGAACCTCAGTAGGTGAATTTAAAACATACACTTTTAATATTAGAACAGCTTTTTTTTTTTTTAAAGATTTTATTTATTTATTTGACAGAGAGAGAGGCAGCGAGAGAGGGAACATAAGCAGGGGCAGTGGCAAAGGGAGAAGCAGGCTTCCCCCCGAACAGATAACCCCATGAGGGGCTCCATCCCAGAACGCTGGGATCCTGACCTGAGCCGAGGGCAGACGCTTAACAACTGAGCCACCCAGGCACNGGGCAGACGCTTAACAACTGAGCCACCCAGGCACCCCTAGAACAGCTTTAAATTTACAGACAACTGGTGAAGATAGTACAGAGAGTTCCTTTGTACCCATATACAAGGAGCTGTGTTTTTACTGAGCAAACATTATGAATGAGAGGCATGTGTTTTGAGACTTTCACACTGAGAAACATTAGGTGATGCTACTGAAGAAGAAAAAAGGGA
>NW_023193828.1:0-1158 GCF_002007445.2 Ailuropoda melanoleuca
AGGACATTATGGATATTTTAATCTAAACTTGTTTTTGTTTGTGTTTTGGCCACTAGGAAACTTGAACTTTTTGGACATCTCAGCTCATATACAGAAACTACAGGAGGCAGTGGTGTGTGCAAGTATTTCCATTGTATTCTCTTTGCCCTATGCTCAAAACAATGTATTTTATTTTTGCTATGTTACATATTTTAATAGATGATTTTAAATATTTTGTGTAATAAGATTGAGAAACTATTTTTATTAAAGTTTTAATTTTGAAGCTTCAATAACAATATCATTCAAATATTTTTCTTATTCAAAAAATGTTTTATATTGTTTTATTGTTTTCATTTGCATTATTTGAATTATTAGTGATGTTAAATGTTTTTTATTTGTTTTTCATCATGTTTGAACTTTTTGTCCATACCCTTTTATAGGTTAGTTGCTTTCTTTTGGCTACATATACTATATAGGTATATAGATATGTTGATAGGAACATATGGTTAATTCAAATATGATGCATGTATTTGTTTTGATGAAGTATATACCCACTGATGTCTCTCATTTAGTCTTTATGCCAATGTTCATTGAACAAAAGATATACATTTTTATGCAAAATTTTTTTCACATGTTATTTTGTCCATGAATGCTGCTTTAAAAATAATTCTCAAAGATAGACAAAACACTTTAAGCAGTTAAAAATGGAAACTAATACAAAAACTCTGGAATTTGTAGTATCCTGCTCTATCATGAATTCAAATTTCTATGCATGATCAATAGAAACCATCAGCAGACAGCTGCTCTAGCCTACAATTTTTTTATGAAATGCTGTTGTAGCAATGGTACTGGGTTGAGAAAAATCAATATGTTTGAATATATGGCGTTAAAATGGCTACTATTCCATAAATGTTAAAGACAATAAAGTACCCGTAAAAAGCTCAATGTTATATAAAGTGTATATAAATTTATGATGATGGATCTGCTGTGCCTTCAAAGGAAACATAAATGTACTACTTAAATGGAATGAGNCACTTAACTGGAATGAGTCTTGTATACTATATTCTAGAATGACTGTGCTTTCTTTGATTTGTTATTATAAGAGTAATGTTAATTAAGGTCCATAACAACATATGAGGATGGAATGGAAGATTTGTATGTCTGAATGATTCTAAATTC
>NW_023193829.1:0-943 GCF_002007445.2 Ailuropoda melanoleuca
GTAACGAGCTTCCCTTCATTTTTGTGGGCACAGCCCGGATTCGATTACTTTCTATTCCACAAAAATGATTCTACTGATTTTCCTACAGCTAGATTATTATAATGGTTGGTAATATTTTTCTGTCTTAGCCAAAGAGCTTTCAGTATAAGTTGCTTTAATGAGCCTTTTTCAAAATGGAAATGATGAAAACTTAGATTGACCAGTTTGCCACAGAAAATTTAGTCTGCTTAAATGCTGAGTTTAGATGTTTTTGCTGGAAGTAGAAAATTATATGAGAACTTGATAACACCTAATGTCTCTTATAAGATCCAGCAGTTTTGCTCCTTGTATTTAGCAAAAGGAGTTGAGCACTAATGTCCACACAAAAACCCTGAGCACATATGTTTGTATTTATTCATAATTGCCAAAACTTGGAAGCTCAAGATGCCCTTCAGTAAGTGAATGGAAAAATAAATGGAGGTACATCTAGACAGTGGAATATTATTCAGTGAATAAGAGAAATAAGTTACGAAGCCACAAAATTACATGGAAGAACTTTAAATGCCAAGTGGAGGAAGCCAAATTGAAAACACTACACACTGTATGATTCCAACTATGTGATGTCCTGGAAAAAGCAAAACTGTGGAAATAGTTTAAAGATCAATGGTTGGCAGGGGCACAGGAGAAGGAATGGAGAGATGAATAGGTGGAACACGGGATTTTTAGGGCACTGCAACTCTTCTGTATATATATTTGTGTATGATATACATATCATTACACATTTCTCAAAACTCATAGAATGTACAACACCAAGAGAGACCCTAATGTCAACTATGGACTTTAGTTAATAGTAAGGTAAAAATACTGGCTCATCAGTGGTAACAATTGTCTAATGCAAGATGTTAATAATATGGAAAACTGTAATAGGAGGTTGGTGGTGGGAGGGTATTTGGAAATTCTTTGT
>NW_023193829.1:7917-9486 GCF_002007445.2 Ailuropoda melanoleuca
GATGTAAAGTTTGATGCTTCATTAGTTGCGTATAACACCCAGTGCACCATGCAATACGTGCCCTCCTTACTACCCATCACCAGTCTATCCCATTCCCCCACCCCCTCCCCTCTGAAGTCTTCAGTTTGTTTCTCATAGTCCATAGTCTCTCATGTTTCATTCCCCCTTCTGATTACCCCCCTTTTCTTTATCCCTTTCTTCCCCTACCGATCATCCTAGTTCTTATGTTCCATAGATGAGAGAAATCATATGATAATTGTCTTTCTCTGCTTGACTTATTTCACTTAGCATTATCTCCTCCAGTGCCGTCCATGTTGCAGCAAATGTTGAGAATTCGTTCTTTCTGATAGCTGAGTAATATTCCATTGTATATATGAACCACATCTTCTTAATCCAGTCATCCGTTGAGGGGCATCTCGGCTCCTTCCACGATTTAGCTATTGTGGACAATGCTGCTATGAACATTGGGGTGCATATGGCCCTTCTCTTCACTACGTCTGTATCTTTGGGGTAAACACCCAGTAGTGCGATAGCTGGGTCATAGGGTAGCTCAATTTTTAACTTTTTAAGGGACCACCACACTGTTTTCCAGAGAGGCTGTACCAACTTGCATTCCCACCAAGAATGGAGGAGGGATCCCCTTTCACCACATCCTCTCCAACAATTGTTGTATCTTGCCTTGTCAATTTTTGCCATTCTAACTGGCGTAAGGTGGTATCTAATTTTTTTTAAAGATTTTATTTATTTATTTGACAGAGATAGAGACAGCCAGTGAGAGAGGGAACACAAGCAGGGGGAGTGGGAGAGGAAGAAGCAGGCTCACAGCAGAGGAGCCTGATGTGGGGCTCGATCCCACAACGCTGGGAGCACGCCCTGAGCCGAAGGCAGACACTTAACCACTGTGCCACCCAGGTGCCCCGAAAACTCTAATTAATGAAGCAGGTCCTATTAAGTGGAGGATATAATCTAGATATCTAAATAAATGACATAACTTGTAAAATGGAGTAATATCAAGAGGTTTGAGAATTTCACACGGTCTTGAGCTGTATTTGTGGTTGTTTTATTTTCTAAGTGCTGTGATTCACTTCTAAAATTTATGTATATACATCTACATATAGCCATGTGTTTTTCAGTTTCATGTATCTTTAGTCAGAGATTTTTTTCTCATTGATTTGGTAAAGTTTTATTACAAAAATGAGAGTTTGGATCTGTTTTTTTCTTTTTTTTAAGTATATTTATTTATTAGATTTATTTTATTGTAAAATAAAATGTGAAGACATAAAATCATATAAAACAAATGTATAATGCAAGAAATTATCATAAGACAAAATGTCCATCACCCAGTTACCCTATCCCCCCACCACCCTCCCCTTCAGCAACCCTCAGTTTGTTTCCTATGATTAAGAGACTCTTATGGTTTGTCTCCCTCTCTGANTTTTTTTCTCATTGATTTGGTAAAGTTTTATTACAAAAATGAGAGTTTGGATCTGTTTTTTTCTTTTTTTTAAGTATATTTATTTATTAGATTTATTTTATTGTAAAATAAAATGTGAAGACATAAAATCATAT
>NW_023193830.1:0-617 GCF_002007445.2 Ailuropoda melanoleuca
AGGTATGAGGAACAACATCTTTTTCCTAATTGTTTTTTCACCAGGGTGGAAGGAAGACAGGCACACAGCCCCGGGATGGAAGTATCCCCAGAGCTTCTCAATGAGGTGCACAATTCACTCTTCTCGATGGGGTGCCTCTGTCCATAATAGTTTTTTGGGGGGATTACTTCACACTTGTCATTTCAGTAGGTGCCGTTGCACTGGAGGAAATCGATGGTCAGGCTGCTGATCTTTGAGGTTAGAATTTTGGTCTTGTTTTCTCTCATCCGTGTGAGGACCTCTTTGTCCCATCTGGCTGTCTCATTTCATGTTTCCTTTCCTCTTGTTTTTTTTTTTTTTCCCCTCTTTCAACCTTAACCACAATATGAAATTGGAGTATTTTATGCAAATTATCTCATAAATAATGGTGGGATAATGACGGAGGCTACTGATTACTTTCACTGTACCCAAGTTAGGACAGCAGGAGGCTGCATNTGGCAGGAGGCTGCATATCAGGGGGTGAAGGAACCTCTGATCTCAGGCATTGTGTGGGGGAAAGAGAATTGCTCTGTCCACGAGGCCAGTGTGGGATGAGGTGTGAGAGTCTTTAGTAATGTCATGCGAGGCTGGAGGCCACA
>NW_023193831.1:0-151 GCF_002007445.2 Ailuropoda melanoleuca
CCGAATTGTCTTTCTCAGTGCTGTGTTCATCGTGTTTCACTCACGGTACCAGAGCACCTTGATACCTGTTCCACCTTCAACAAGGCCATCGTGACTTCAAGGGCTATCCCCTCACACTTTGTTTCTTGGTTCTAAGGGCTGGATCCTCCCC
>NW_023193831.1:617-807 GCF_002007445.2 Ailuropoda melanoleuca
CCTTGATTCCTGTTCCACCTTCCATAAGGCCGTCGTGACTTCAAGGGCTTTCACCTCACACTTTGTTTCTTGGTTCTAAGGGCTATATCCTCCCCAGGCCCCTACACCCAATGTGGAAGCGGGGTCCCCACTGAAAAGGCTGCTGTTCGCTGGAGGTGTTTTCCTGGACGCTCTGCTTTATTACCAATGA
>NW_023193832.1:0-578 GCF_002007445.2 Ailuropoda melanoleuca
TCCAGCTTTCTTTTGAGGTCCATTTGCATGGAAGATGGTACTCTATCCCCTTACTCTAAGTCTGAATGCATGTTTGGGTTCAAAATGAGTCTCTTGTAGACAGAAAATGGATGGGTCATGTCTTTTTTATCCAATCTGCAACCCTGTGGTGTTTTATGGGAGCATTCAAGCTGTTCACGTTGAGACTGCATACTGAGAGAGATGATTTTAATGATGCCATGTTGCCAGTAAAGTCTTTGTATCGGTTGTGACTTTCTGCTCTGTATCACTCTTGGGGACTTTTTACCATTTTAGAACCCCCCTTAATATCTCCTGTAGGGCTGGTTTTGTGGTTACAAAATTGGTTAATGACTGGTGATTTTGGAACGTTTTTATTTCTCCATCAATTCTGAATGACAGCNATCACTCTTGGGGACTTTTTACCATTTTAGAACCCCCCTTAATATCTCCTGTAGGGCTGGTTTTGTGGTTACAAAATTGGTTAATGACTGGTGATTTTGGAACGTTTTTATTTCTCCATCAATTCTGAATGACAGCCTGGCTGGATAAAGGATCCTTGGCTGCATGTTTTTCTCTGA
>NW_023193833.1:0-639 GCF_002007445.2 Ailuropoda melanoleuca
AGGGCAGCCGGGGGGTGGGGGAGGGTCGGTCCACACCCGAGGGCCAGAGAATCAGGAGCGCCAATGGGGGGGACCAGGAGGAGACAGGCGTCCCTGCTAAGGTAGCCCTTCCGTGGCCTGTTTGGTCCTTCTGGCCTTTCATGGACTAGGCGGGGCCGCCTGCGTGGGTGACGACATCTTTCCCACTCAGCCTAGCAGCGCAGGTGCTCTTCTCTTCCAGAAACTCCCTCGCAGACACCAGAATAACATGGACCAGCCCTCCCGGCACCTCTGAGCCCAGCTGAGTCGACATGTAAAATCAGGCATCACAGGTATAGATAACCGTTCCTTGTTTATTTCTGTCTGCTTCCGCCACCACACGTGCACACACACGTGTGCACTCANTGCACACACACGTGTGCACTCACTACCCACACGCGTGCACACACGTGTGTACTCACACCCGCACACGTGCACACACGTGTGCACTCACACCCACACGCGTGCACACATATGCATGCATGGACACATATGTGCACTCACACCCACACACGTGCACACATATGGTTCGGGAGCCACAGAGGACCCTGGGTGCTGGGAACGATTTGGTCTGCTGACACCATTTCCTGATCACATTTGGAGAGCAGGGCCCTGTGCAAG
>NW_023193834.1:0-574 GCF_002007445.2 Ailuropoda melanoleuca
GGTTCTGCCGAGGAGCTCCCCTGTGGGACCACGCAGCACCCCTACACCGCGCTTGGTCCCGTCGCTTTGGGGCACGTAGGGGGAGCAGGCAGAAGGAAGAGGGGAGCGTCCCCACGTCCCACACAACCACTGCTCCTTCCCTGGCTAGTCTCTGGCCTGGTGGAAGGGGATCAATTTGGAAGTGAGTAAACACACAGCCTGTATCCTGAGGTGCTCCTCTCCTCCCAAAAGGCAGCCTCTCCTCCACTCTGTCCCCAGCACACACCGCCGCCACCCACCCCTGGTGCAATTAGAGGCATGAGCACCCGGCTTTTGACAAGAAGATGGAGGGCTCCGCCGTCCTGGCGGTTAATTGGCGGTGTTATTTATGTGTGTTGAATGCTCCTGAAGTTCCCTGGCTGTTTCTGATGCAATTAGTTTCATTGATGGCAAGGTTTATGAGTTGAAATAGTGGGAATCAAAGGACCGCCTGATACAATGGAACACAATAAAAATGAGCGTGCTCGGCTAGTTTCCATGCAGAACACCTAGAAAATGCGTTTCAAAGTTTTTACAGGGAGATAAAAGGTCCCTC
>NW_023193834.1:3955-6735 GCF_002007445.2 Ailuropoda melanoleuca
CTCCGTGTCACCTAGAATCAGAGTCTCTGTCCACCAACCACACGACTACTGCAGATCTGACCCAATGCCCAGCAGTGGCACCTCGAATCCCATTCCTTCCCCACCAGTATCTTGTTCCCCGGGAGCCCCCCACCGCCCGAACCCCCTCCCCAGAACAAGCACGGCATGCTGCTTTAGAACCTGCTCTGTCCAGAATCCCTTCTCCACCCCTCCCAGACACAGCTCAGGGCTCGTCCCCCCGCAACCGTGCACGACTCTCCACGCGAGCACAACATCCTTGCCCCGCCCTCCGCTATACTTCTCGTGTCTTTACAGATTGTGCTAAACTGTTGGCTGATGACTCTCTCCTTCTTGGAAGATAAACTCTTTCAAGGTGGAAACCATGCCTCCAGCATTTCTGTCCATCACGCAGCTGCACAGACACGGGGTTCAGTGGGGACCCCGAGCCCTTTGGCCGAAGTCACGCTTCTACCTGGGAGACCACTCCTCCTCTCTGCCTCCGGACAGGCCGAGCCGTGGGCTTCTCCAGCTCACCGCACTGTCTGTGTCTGTCCTGGAAGCTACCATTTCCTGGGATTTGTCTGCCTTCCTGGCTGACAGTCCTTCCTCTCTGTGCAACAGAGAATGCCACCCTCAGTAAAGCCTTCACATCAGGGTAAACACCTCACTGTTCTGCGTTTTCAAATATATATATTTCTATTCTGGCATATCACATTCAAATGACTCGTTTCAGGTCTGTGAGCTCCTGGAAAACAGAAGCCATGTCTTTTAATCTTTAAATCTATTTTAAATCAACTGTGTGATCGACACAAAAGAGATGCTTAATGAACGTTGGATGGCTGATTAAATGTATATTTGCTCAAATGAAGGAACGACCATCCCCTGGAAGAGGTAAGTGGGCTTATCAATCTGCCCCCTCCCATGTGCAGAGCAGTCAGACAAAAGAGAAACAAATCAGCCAATAAACAGGAAGGTGGACACACTATCAGGCAGAAGCCAAGGCAGCTAGTGTGGGGGTTTTCCATTTTGGAGCAAAACCCTCACCCCAAACATCGAAGGCCCCACCACCGAGTGGCCAGCTCCCAGCGCACTCGACCTCGATGGATATCTGTGCCCGGAGGCTCTCTATGGTTATGGAAGTCACAGCCAGCTTTCTACTGGCTGATCCTGAAGCTGAGCTGCCAGACACCGGAGCACACCTACGGCACGAAAGAACAAGGTCAAATGGAGGACACAGGTCCGTGAATGGCAGCGGACCTCATGCAATAGAGACGAATGGGTAAAACAATCAGGAAGCACAGCTAATTTCTAGGAAAAAATACATAAAATATATAATACACATTATGTTTTATACATACATGTGGAATATATATATATGTGCTCTAGTTATTCACATACACTCGTATTTCCCAGAACTCTGTCTTACTCTGTAGCTTACACCTACACGTGTGAATTCATATTAATATGCATGTATATACATTTGAAAGACAACATCAGGGCTGCTGCGTGGCTTGGTTAGTTAAGGGGCCAGCTCTTGGTTTTGGTTCAAATCGTGCTCTCAGGGTTGTGAGATCGACCCCGCGTCAGGCTCTGTACTCAGCAGGGAGTCTGCCTGAGATTCTCTCTCCTTCTGTCCCCTCCCCACCCCCACTCACACACACTCTCTCTCTCTCTGTCCCTCTCTAAGGAAAAAAAGAAGAAAGGAAGAAAAAAAAACTTCAAATACCTCAAAACAGAGAAGAATGTGATAAAGATTTTCAAAAGACAGAGATGTGACCTTGGGCTTGGCAGTGGATTTTTGGCTATGACACCAAAAACATGAGCAGCAAAAGAAAAAAATAGATAAATTGTACCTTTTCCAAAATGAAAAACTTTTACGCATCAAAGGACAACATTAAGAAAGTGAAAAGACCCACAAAATGGCAGAAAATATTTCCAAATCATTTATCTGAAAAGGGTTTAGCATTCAGAATACATAAAAAACTGTAACAACTTAATAAGAAGACAAACAACCCAATTAAAACACGATTTGCTCAGAAGGCTCCAGGCCCGCCTGCCACTCGGCACTGAGTGCCCCACAAGGGTCCTTCCCCAGGCAGCCCACTCCCTCCCTCCACTCCAACACACGGCTCGGTCTGAGGACCAGGGAAGGCCACCAGAGACACACCCCGTGGCTCCAAGGGTAACCGTGGAGCGCAGGCCAAAGTGCCGTGGATGGAGGACACAGGAGTGTCCCGACACAGGGACCTCAGTGATGGCACATGCGGGTCAAGGGCGC
Organism: Ailuropoda melanoleuca; assembly: GCF_002007445.2. NCBI lineage: Eukaryota > Metazoa > Chordata > Mammalia > Carnivora > Ursidae > Ailuropoda > Ailuropoda melanoleuca. The sequence goes on from NW_023193834.1 coordinate 6,234, forward strand.
CATCAGCCGCACCCCAGCTCCCTGTGCAGGAGGCTCTGAGGAACGGGCAGGGGCGGTAATGAAATGAGCAGCAGACACTCACGATGGGGCCGCGTGACCTCGGAGTCCAGGGCTGAGCTCATCCAGAGCTGTCCTGGACACTCCCTCTGTCTGGGACTCACGATAGATGTCCAGGTGGCCCAGCGGGAGCATGGGTCTGGCCCTATGCTCTGCTGAGATTCCACCTGATGGCCTCGTGAAGGACTGGCTCTGTCCCCATGCCACACTGCTGCCGCCCTGGGCGGGATGCTTGCACAGGGACATCATCTCTCCTGCCCTTTGTCCACTCCACGTGAGAAAACCAAGGCTGAGATCATCTGCCCCTTGTAGACAGCAGAGCCTCCTTGGTTCTCCCTTCGGCCTGGAAATTTCTAAACTTCCTGCCGGCCCCCTTCACTAAATGCCAACGACGAAACCGCTCTGCGTGGGATGCCTGAGCCACTCGGTTCTGCCGAGGAGCTCC
>NW_023193835.1:0-557 GCF_002007445.2 Ailuropoda melanoleuca
GGCCTCTCAGGAAAGCACTCTGAGAAGAGCCAATGATCTCGTCCCTATGTGTTCCAGGCATTTTTTTTTTTAAGATTTATTTATTTGCACGTGAGAGATAGAGTGTTTAGGGGGGAGGGGCAATGGAAGAGGGAGAGTCTTAAGCAGACCTCACTGAGCATGGGGCCTGATTCGGGGCTCGCCCTCAGGACCCTGAGAGAGGCCGGGAGCTGAAACCAAGAGTCAGACACTCAGCCACCTACTCTCCCCAGGTGTCCCACAGACTTTTCCAGATCTCTAGTTCCTCGCCATCTGACCCCGGGTTGTTTACCTGCCTCCTCACCAGGATCTGCACAGCGCCTCTGGCTTCTAACCCAGTGAAGCCGGCTGACCTTTCAAACTCCAGACTTTAGGGGCAGGATGTGGTGAGGCCTGGGCTTGTCTTCTGGNTGTCTTCTGGGGGAAGGTCTCACTGCACTGAGACTGAGGCAAGCTTGACCTAAAACGACTGTCTCACCAGAGTGCAGGGAAATGGGGTTTGGTGGAAGCAAGTGAGGCAGCCTGTGCTGGCCCAGTGC
>NW_023193836.1:0-2227 GCF_002007445.2 Ailuropoda melanoleuca
AGGACTTGTCAATGGGCTCTAGGTAGTAAGGAAATTTAATAATTTTTCTTCTGCCTTTGTTTCCCACATCACGGTGACACCATAAAAGTATTGCCACCATAACCATGTTCCTAATGTCCAGCCAGCTTCCTTCTTTAGCATGTTTGGGGCTTTCTAGCTTCTGCAACTTGATAAGTTAACAAATATCTATTGAGTATGATTGCATGGCTTTGGTTATGGTAAGTTATTTGCCCTTCAAGAGTGCACAACCTCATTGATTTAAACAAACCAGGAGGAGTGGGTACTAAAGATTTGAGGAAATGGATCATTAGGTCTGCATCCCTCTGTGCCATCTTTTTTCACATTCTTCTAGTAGCATCGAAAAAGGAAGGGAAAGCATTCCTGAGACATGCTGGGACTGGCCCCGCATAAGCAGAGTTCTCTCGGCTCCCCAGACAAAGGAGAAGCACCTCTTGTAAGGACCATTTCACTTCTTGCTTGAGCAGCCCTGGCTGTTCCCGAAATCTCAGAGCCCTGGAAACTGCATACAGAAGCTATGTCACTGAAACTCAAACAGGATTCCTGCCCTAAGTCTAGGCAACAGCTGTTAAGCAGCTGTGCCATTGTGCCCTAAAGCTGCTCAGTGTAAGATACAAGAGAAAAAGGGACTCTGAACCTACGTGAAAAATACTAACCCCTGAGACAGCAGCTGGCAGTAATATATATCACGAAGACATTCATGGCATTAGAACAGATACATAATGGATGACCTTTAGATTTGTATTTTAAGGTTTTTTTCCATAAAAGTTATGCACTCACATCTTTTCAACTTAAGAAAAATTAATAAGGAAAAAAAAAAGAGGGGGAAGGGAAGAACCCTGGCAGCTGGTGCACCAGAAGCATGGAAGCAGGTAAAATGTGACTCCCTGTCATCCTCCCCTCCTTCTTCTGTGCAGGCACCCCGCCCAAAAATAGCATGAAAGGCTTCCCTGGAGCAACCAAGATAAATGTCTGCTCCTGGGGGCAGGCCCCAAGTTCAGGCACAGCACCACTTCTGAGAGTTGGCACCCTGTCCAGCCTTTGATCAACTTTCCTTTGTGGGACACGTCAACCTCGCTCCCCTTTAATGTACAAGATGGGACAAGAGCTTGAGCCACGCAGGTATAGCTGCAGGCAGGGCTTTCTTCAACGCTGGGCAGAATGACTTTGCCTGCCTGGCCCAAGGAGAGCCCTTACAGTCGTTTGCCTGCCACATCCTAAGGGAAAGGCGTTCTGACCTGACGGCTTGGCATGTGTGCTGCCCAATGGCAGGCAAGCTGGGACCTGGAACCAAGTGGAACCATTTGGAAAGCAGGCAGCAGGGTGTTTTCTAAGCCCAGCTTTCGGGATCAGTGCTTCCTCCCCTCCCGGTTCCTTCTACAGTGACCCCTCCCTCTGAGCCCTTTAGGAATCCAATGATCACATTCACTCTTTCTGACCTCCCCCGCCCCCATCCCCACCAAAATCTCCTGGTGCAGAAATAAGGAAACTCATTGACACGCTCATGGATGGGAGAGTAAATCCATATAACCTTTCAGGAGAACAACAATATACAAAGTTTAAATGTATACTCTCTTGGAATACACACAGGGATTTCACTTCTAGAAATGTATTCTAAAGAGGGGCTCCTGGCTCAGTCGGAAGAGTACACAACTCTTGACCATGGGGTTGTGAGTTTGAGCCCCACATTGGGTGTGGAGATTACTAAAAAAATAAATAAATAAACTTTAAAAAAATGTTTTAATGTATCCTAAAGAAATTATTATATGGGTAAGCAGAAATGTATGGATGAGAATGTTTATTGCTGTTTTATTAAAAATACTGAACAATTGGAAACAAAATAAGCATCCATTAGAAGAGGATCTTAAATAAATTGTTACATGAGCATACAATGAAACACGCCACAGCCATTAAAAATAAGGAAGGAGGCCCATATCGGTTAACACTGACATATGCCCTAACTCATAGCTAAATGAGAAACGTGGGTTAGAGAAGAGTATACAGAGAGAGTATACAGGTAGAATCCCACTTATATATTTTTAAAAAGTTTATATGTTTATGCTTGCATAAAAAGAATGAAATGATAAATATCATTTTGATGATGTATCTCTGAGGGGTGGCATTGCAGGTATTATCACTCCATATTCTTTTTTTTTTTTTTAAAGATTTTATTTATTTATTCGACAGAGATAGAGACAGCCAGCGAGAG
>NW_023193837.1:0-717 GCF_002007445.2 Ailuropoda melanoleuca
TGCCGCCAGCAGTTTTGACAGGATTTCCCCAGGGAGCAAACATTTCGTTGGAAGCGGGTTTCGGCCGAATTATCTTTCTCGGTGCTGTATTCGCCGTGTTTCTCTCACGGTACCAAAGCACCTTGATTCCTTTTCCACCTTCCATAAGGCCGTCGTGACTTCAAGGGCTTTCCCCTCACACTTTGTCTCTTGGNTCCTCCCCAGGCCCCTACACCCAATGTGGAATCGAGGTCCCAAGTCAAAATGCTGCTGTTCGATGGAGGTGTTTTCCTGGACGCTCTGCTTTATTACCAATGAGAAGGGCGCTGAGTCCTCGAAAATCCTGAACCTTTTCATTCATGCTCCCTTACTCACGAGAGATGATGATCGTTGATATTTCCCTGGACTGTGTGGTGTCTCAGAGACCACTGTGGGGCACTCTCGTCAGGCTTCCGCGACCACTTTCCCTCATGTTTCCCTATTCACGAAGGGTGATGATAGTGCTAAGACGGTCCCTGTACGGTGTTGTTTCTGACGGACGTGTTTTGGGCCTTTTCGTTCCATTGCCGCCAGCAGTTTTGACAGGATTTCCCCAGGGAGCAAACATTTCGTTGGAAGCCGGTTTTGTCCGAATTGTCTTTCTCAGTGCTGTGTTCGTCGTGTTTCCGTCACGGTACCAAAGCACCTTGATTCCTGTTCCACCTTCCATAAGGCCGTCGTGACTTCAAGGGCTTTCCC
>NW_023193838.1:0-9436 GCF_002007445.2 Ailuropoda melanoleuca
CTGCATTTAGGAGTAGCTTGTTAACACAGTAGTAGGATAACCCAAATAGAAAGCATCACAGATTACCAGATTATGATAAAAACAGGAATGAAGGGAAAACCTAATTTAATGATCAGAGAAGGCAGCCTATAATTGTTTAATGTTTTGTCTTTCCTGCTCAACTGTACATTTCACGAAGGCAGAGACTCTGTCCTGTTCTTAGCTCTATTCCCAGTACATAGTATGAGTGCTTTGTATCTACTGCAGTAAGGATGAAGAACTTTTATTAGATTCTCAAAGAAGTCTATAACTCCACAAAGGTTAAGAATTACTTCACTAGCAGAAAAACATTCCACCTTCTATAGGAATGTTTCATTCTGTTTAAGCATGAAATTTCAGGTTTTCTGGATTGATGTAATATGCACACTNCGAAATTCCAGGTTTTCTGGATTAATGTAATATGCACACTCAGGACCTATGTGAATGGGGCAGTATTTTCCTTCCAGAGGTCGCAGGTAAGCACTGAGTCTCTGAGCTTTGGGAACGTAATCATAATAGGCCACATCACATACACAGAGGTTAGGCAGGTGATGAGAGGGACTGATGCCAAGGAACGCAGTGGTGGGCCTACCTCCTGAAAGAAAGCTAAGGCTCAGATGAAATCTGTTATTCTGTCAATATTCTCTGTCATCCTTACCCATTTTATTTTCCATTAGTCCCCACATGAATTTTCTGCCTAACTTCATTTTAATGTGGTCCAGGAAGTAATTCTCCACTCTGGTGATACCTAACAGTCTTCTTTTTTGCCCTTCCTCACCACACACCATTTTTATTCTTACCTTTGCATTCTTCTTTGCATGTGCCTTTACCTTTTCCCTACATTAGCCTTCCCCCTCCTTTCTACCTGTGTATATCTTAGGGGAGCCATTTTAAGTCCACGTCCTCTCTGAAATGTTCCTAGAAGATTCCAATTCAAGTATATCTCTCTCCTTGAGCTTTTATTTTGCATTTTTTCTTTCAAGGATGTGACACTATATCTTACTTTATACCACAATTGATTGTTTACAATTTTGTTAAGTCTTCCCTATGTTTAGAGTTATAAATACCTTGAGCGATGATCATTTTGCTATACATGAATTTTACTACCTTTTAAGTAGCTGTTTAATAATTATGTTGGCTTGGCAGATACTCTTCATTTTCCTTTTTTTAATTCCATTTAAACTTGGTTCTCATATTTCTTCTGCTTGAACTTTCCTGTTTAACTCCCTATCCTTACTGTTCTCTACCTTTTTGCTGATTCTTATGATCAATTTCTCTTTATTGGTAGATAGAGATATAAATACAATAGTGTACGCATCTGTTTATCTGTGTTTTGTATGCCAAAACCATGCTGTTTTATACTAGTTTAGTTTTATACTAAATCTTGAAATCAGCTAATGAAAGTCCTCCAACTTTGTTTTACTTTTCCAGGATTGCTTTGGTTTTCTAGGTCTTTTGCATTTCCTTATAAATTTTAGATCAGATTTTCTGTTTCTGCAGTATTTCTGGTGGGGATATAGATGGGATTGCATTGAACATATAGAGATTAATTCAGGAAGAATAAATATCTTATTAAGTCTGCATCCAAGAACATTATATATCTCTCTATATATTTAGTTTTCAGTGCAGAGGTCTTGCATGATTATTATTGAATTTATTCCTAAAAAAATTTTTTTTGAGTAAGCTCTATGTCCAATGTGGGGCTTACTCATGAACCCAAGATCAAGAGTTGCCTGTTGTACCACCTGAGCTAGCCAGTCACCCCATTCCTAAAAAATTTATAGTTTTTGAAGCTATTATAAATACAATTTTAAAAAATTCTATTTTTCTTAATTGTTTACTACTAATAACTAAAAATGCAGTTGAGTTTTGTATGTTGATTGTGTTACCTGCAACATAAAGCTATTAGTTTTAGTAATTGTTTTGTACATTCTTCAGGATTTTCTGTGTAAACAAATTATGTCACATGTGAGCAGACAGTTTTACTTCTTCCTTTCCAATATTTATGGTTTTCCCCAACCCCTTTGCTTTGTTGCATTTTCTGTAACTACCAGCATAATATTGCATGGAATCATAAGAATGAATGTGCTTGCTTTGTCCTTGATTTTAGGGGGAGAATATCAATATGTCATTAGGTATCATGCTAGCTGTAGATTTTTTTATGTGTCCTTTGTCAGATTAAGGAAATTCCATTCTCTTTTTAATTTTCTGCGTTTTTATCATGGATGTATATTGAATGTTGTCAAACACTCTTTATTTAAATGGTTGTATCTTTGTGTGTGTGTGTGTGTGTGTGTGTGTGTGTGTCTTTTATTCTAATACAATGAACTACATTCTTTTGGAGGGCAGAGGGAGAGGGGGAGAGAGAATCTTAAGTAGTCTCCATGCCCAGCATGGAGCCCATTGTGGAGCTCATCTCACGACCCTGAGATCATGACCTGAGCCAGAATCATGCTTAACCAATTGAGCCACCCAGGCACCCCAGTTTGTTTTAGATATTTACATATTTGTTCATGTAGAATATCAGCCTATAATTCTCTTTTTTTTCTCTTTCTCTCTCATCCCTCTCCCCATGCATGCCTCCCCACCCCCAACCATGTCATCTTTTTTTGGTAACATCTCTGGTTTTATTAGGGGGTTATATTGACCGCATGAAATGTTGAAAAGTGTTCTGTTCCATTTTCTGAAAGAGTTTGTATTAAGATTGATGTTCTTTTTTTTGATAGAATTCACCAGTAAAACCATCTTGGTGTGGAGTTTTCTTTTGGGGAGGTTTTGTTTTCTTTCTTTTTTTTTTTTTTTTAAGATTTTATTTATTCATGTGTCAGAGAAAGAGAGAGAGAAAGCGGGAGAGCGGCCGGCAGAGGGAGAAGCAGCCTCCCAGCTGAGCAAGGGACCCTATGTAGGACTCAATCTCAGGAACCTGGGATCATGACCTGAGCCAAAGGCAGACCCTTAACTGACTGAGCCACCCAGGTGTTCCTGTTTCTGTTTTTTAATTTAAAAAAAAATTTTAAAGTAGTTTTCACACCCAACATTGGGCTTGAACTCACAACCTTGAGATTAAGAGTCACACACTGACTGAGTCAGGCAGGTGCCCCTTGGGGGAAGTTTTTGATTTAAAAAATCCAGTTTCTTTTCTTTTTCTTTAAGATGTATTTACTGATTTCACAGAGAGAGAGAGAGAGAGAGAGCGCAGAAGCTGGGGGAGTGGGAGAGGGAGAAGCAGGCTCCCCGCAGAGCAGGGAGCTCAACTCGGGCCTCCATCCCAGGACCCTGAGACTATGACCTGAGCCAAAGGCAGATGCTTAACTGACTGAGCCACCAGGAGCCCTTCCGTTTTCTTTTCTTGATGTTCTAGCTAAGATGTTACAAATTTTGTTGACTTTTTTCAAAGAACCAATATTTATTAATTTTTTCCTGTTTACCTAATTTTTACCTCATTGATTGCTATTCTTTATTATTTCTTTGCTTTTATTTATCTTGGATTTACTCTGCTTTTCTTTTTCTAGCTTTTTAAGGTTGAGCCTTAGGTCATTGATTTTCTTGTTTTTAATATAGGCATTTAAACCTCTAAATTGTCTTCTAAATACTGCGTTAGCTGCATCCCACAAATTTTGATATGTTTTATTTTCACTACCATTTAGTTTATAATTTTCTCTCTTTTTTTTTTTAACCTACAGGTTTTTTAAAAGTATGTTGGTTAGTTTCCAAATAATTAAGAATTATTTTTGGCTATCTTATTTTTTTCTAATTTAATTACATTGTGGTCAGAAAGCATACCCTATATGATTTCAATCATTGTGTTTTTTCTTTATCTTATTTATTTATTAAAATTGAAGTTGTTTTTTTTTTTTTAACATATAATGTGCTATTGGTTTCAGAGGTACCGGTATGTGATTCATCAGTCTTATATAATACCCAGTACTTATTACATCACATGACCTATTAATGTCCATTACCCTTTTGCCCCATCCCTCTATCCCCTTCCCCTCCAGCAACCCTCAGTTTGTTTCCTATGATTAAGAGTCTCTTATGATTTGTCTTCCTCTCTCATTCTGTCTTGTTTTATTTTTTCCTCTCTTCCCCTATGATCCTGTTTTGTTTCTTAAGTTCCACATATTAGTGAAATCATATGATAATTGTTTTTCTTTGATTGATTTATTTCACTTAGCATAATACCCTCTAGTTCCATCCACGTCATTACAAATGGCAAGATTTAATTTTTTTTGATGATTGAGTAATATTCCATTGTGTGTGTGTCGTCTTTATCCATTCATCTGTTGATGGACATCTGGGCTCTTTCCATAGTTTGGTGAATGCTTGCTTTTTTTTTTTTTTTAAAGATTTTATTTATTTATTTGACAGAGATAGAGACAGCCAGCGAGAGAGGGAACACAAGCAGGGGGAGTGGGAGAGGAAGAAGCAGGCTCCCAGGGGAAGAACCCGACCTGGGGCTTGATCCCAGAACTCTGGAATCATGCCCTGATGCGAAGGCAGACGCTTAACGACTGAGCCACCCAGGTGCCCCCAATGCTTGCATTTTAAATCACTGTAGAAAATAGTATGAAGGTTCCTCAAAAAATTTGAAATAGAAGTACCATGTGATCCAGTAATTCCACTACTGGATATTTACCCAAAGAAAATGAAAACACTATATTTATGCAGCATTATTTAAAATACCCAAGATACAGAAGCAACCTTAGTATCCATTGTTAGATGAATGGATAAAGAAGGTATGTGTATATATAATTTAATATTATTCAGCCATAAGAAAGAATGAGATCTTGCCATCTGCAACAATATGGATGGACCTACAGGGTATTAGGCTAAGTGAAATAAGTCGAAGACAAATACCATATGATTTCACTTACATGTAGAATCTAAAAAATAAATAGACAAACAACAGAAACAGAATCATAAATACAAACTAGTAGTTGCCAGAGGAGAGAGGGTTAGGGGGTGGGCAAAATAGGTGAAGGGAATTAAGAGTTAGAAACTTCCAGTTATAAAATAAAGAGGGGCACCTTGGTGGCTCAGTTGGTTAAGTGGCCAGCTCTTGATTTTGGCTCAGGTCATGATCTCAGGGTCCTGGGATTGAACCCTCCTTTGGGATCTATGTTCAGTGGGGAGTTTCCTTGGGGATTCTCTCTCTCCCTCTCCCTTTGCTCCTCCTCTTGCCCTTGCACTCACACTCTCTCTCAAATAAATAAATAAATCTTTTTAAAAATAAAATAATAAAGTAAATAAGCCACAGTGATGAAAAGTACAGCACGGCAAATATAGTCAATATTGTAATAACGTTGTATAGTGACAGATGGTAGCTATATTTGTGAGCATAGCTTAATGTTTAGTATTGTTGAATCACTCACTATGTTTCATACCCGAAACTAATATAACCTTGTATGTCAACTATGCTTCAATGAAAAAAACCCCATTTTATATCATAGTATATAGTATATCTTGGTAAATATGCTATGTGCACTTGAATGTATATATGCTGTACTTGTTGGATATAGTGGTCTATAAATGTCAGGTCAAAGTGGTTGATAGTGTTTTTTCAGATCTTATATGTTTTCATCGATATTTTTGATCTGATTATTAAGTGAAAGAAGGATGTTAAAATTGCCAGCTATGATTATGATTTTTGTATAGTTCTCCCTTTAATTGTGCAAGTTTGCTTCATGTACTTTGAAGCTCCTTATTAGACACCTACATATTTATGATTTTTGCTTGTTCCTTATGAATTGCTTATATTATCTTTGAGATATCATTTCTTTTAAATCTCTGGTAATATTCTGGCTTGAAGACTATTTTATTTGATGTTAATATAGCCACTCTAGTTTTTTTTATGCTTCATATCTTTTTCCATCTGTTTATCTGTGTTTGTGTCTTTAAATTATGTCTCTTATAGAGACCATATAGTTATCTTCTGCTTTTTAAAAATTATTATGATATTGGTTGCTTTTTTATTTGGCTTATTTAGTTAATTTACATTTAATTATTTAAATGGTTGGGTTTAGTTCTTCTATTTTACTTTTTTTCTTAGTATTTTCTCTGCCCATTGTTCCTTATTTCCTGCCTTCCTTTGTGTTAATATTTGTTTTTAGAATTCCATTTTAATTTATGTATTAGCTTTTAAATCTGTGTCTTTGCATTATTTATTTAGTATTGATCCATGGATGACAGTTACAGCCTTAACTTTTCATGGTTTACTTAAAGCTAGTAGTCTACTACCTTGTGTTAAATATAAGAACTTAGCAATATAAAGTCCATTTACCCCTACTCACTGTCTTTTTTTTTTTTTTTTTAAGTAAACTCTACACCCAACATGAACTCACCACCCTGATATCAAGAGTAGCATGCTCTATGGACTGAGCCAGCCAGGCACCTCCTCACTGTCCTTTATGATATAGTTGTCCTGTGTATTATATTACATGCATATTATGAACGAATACATTGTTAAAAAATTTGCTTTCAGCAGTCATTTTTATCTAAAGAAACTTTTTTTAAAAAAGATTTTATTTATTTATTTGAGAGAGAGACAGAGATAGAGCACAAGCAGGGAGAAGGAGAAGCAGGCTCCCCACTGAGCTGGGAGCTAGACATGGGGCTTGATCCCAGGACCCTGGGATCATGATCTGAGCCAAAGGCAGATGCTTAATCTACTGAACCACCCAGGCGCCCCAATAGTTATCGTTTCTAATGTTCATCATTTCTTTCAGAAGTTCCAAATTTCCTTTTTCCTTCAGCCTGGAGAACTATCTTTAGCATTTCTTGGAGTGCTGTAACAACAAATTCTCTTAATTTTCATTTATTTAAATTTTTTCTAGTTCTTCTGTCATTCTCAAAAGATTTTCCCTAGATATTAACTATGGGCTAATTGTTTTTGTTTTTGTTTTTTTTTTCCTCTTTAAAGATATCATTTCATTGACTTCTGGTCACCTTTGTTTTTGATGAGAAGTAATCAATCAACTGGATTGTGTAATTTTTTTTTTTCTGGCGGGTTTTAAGAGTTTCTCATCATACTTGATTTTCATCAGTTTGACTATGATATACCTAGATGTGGTTATCTATGTATTTCTTCTGCTTGGGGTTTAATTAAGCTTTTGAATCTGAAATTTATGTCTTTTACCAGATTTGGGGAATTTTTAGTTATTATTTCTTTAAATATTCATCTGCCCCATCTTTCTCTTCTCTCTTTTTGATTCAGTAATTAGATATGATTTATACCTTTTGCTATTAGCCCACCAGTCACGGAGGATATGCCCTCCGACTTCCTGTTTTATTTTTCTCTTACCAAAACATTTAACTAGGTTTAATTGTCAACTAGCCAGCCTTTAGTGAATTATATGTAGTTTTTCACTATTTTCATAGATCTTTACAAGACATGGAGGTAATAAGAGAAGGAGGAGGGCATTTCAAGTGCATAAAAGTAGTTTCGACTTTACATGTTATGATTCACTTAAGTTTTATTAGTATTATAATAAATTTGATCCTTTAAAGCTAGGCCATCTACCTTTTCCAGTTTACAAGTATTATGATCAGGGATGATAATTTTATAATACTCAAAAATTCTATGAGAAAATATTAAAATACACTCTTTTATAGATTCTTCTTGCCATTGCTCTCGAATGGTGCCATCCGTAAGTACACAGATCTAGTTGTAGGTACAAATACAATTTTGTTCCAGTTATTTTGTGATAATATGTGACTTTATCAAAATACCTCTGAATGGAAGGAAGGAAAGTTAATTTACTAGTAGTGTTACAGGTATTGGAAAACAATGTGCACTCACATTTTCTGTTCATTAGGGATCTGGGAATATTTTTTTTCTTTTGATATAAAGAGAGCAAATTTCATTGTGTCTATGTAAAATCATTGCACTTATATTTAAGAATAGGTAATCTAAAGGAATATGACTTACTTAAGTATGGATCCAGATCAGTTCAGATAACTTTTTAGGATGAGGCTCAGAGTCACCTCAATTTGACTTCTCAGATAAATTAACATATTGATCTTGACCATAGTCTTGTAAAAACAAATTCAAATTGTCAAATGAGTGATATGACTCATATCCCATTCCTTAAAGAAGTATGCCAATTATGAGACTAACTAAACATTAAAAAAGGATTCGTTTTTCTTTTCAATATTGTATGTTTTCAATAAACAGCACCTGGATTTCTGCATAATGTGCTCATTTTGGACTCTGCAAATGCAACAGCATAGGTGTGAAGAGTCATTTTATACAGTAGTCCTCCCCTATTTGCAGTTTTGCTTTCAGTGCTTTCAGTTGCCAGCAGTCAACCACAGTCCAGAAGCAGATGAGCCTCCTCCTGATGTGCTGTCAGGTCAGTCGTAGCCTAACGCTACATCAGAGTGCCTGCGTCATGCACCTCATTACATCTTCCCACTTAGGCATTTTTCATCTCACATCCTTAGATGAAGAAGGCCGAGTACAGTATAGTAAGTTATTTAGAGAGAGAGCGATTACATTCATATAACTTTATTACTGTATATTGTTATTCTATTTTATTGTTAATCTCTTATTGTGCCCAATTTATAAATTAAACTTTGTTATCGGTATGTATGTATAAGGAAAACATATGTAAGATTCAGTAGTATCCACAGTTTCGGGCATTGACTTGGGGTGTTGGAATGTAGCCCTCACAGATAAGGAGGGATGACTGTAGTTTATTAGGATGAGAATTGGTAACTCATTCTGTAAACATATTGACTATGATTTTCAATGAATGGATTGACATCAAATACTTGGTACTTATACTGTTACATTTTCTTCTTTGTTAACTTATGTCATTCTAGCTTGTCTTCCCATCTATGGAAAATACAATAGGATCCAGAATCATGGTTTCAGGAAGGAAAATGCTAAATAAATGTATAATATGAGCAAAATACTTACCATTATTAGTGTTAAGTCCCCTTTTCTGGCAGGTATGTAAAGAAAAAGCTATACGAAAATGTAAAATTATGCTCCTCTTTTGGAAAGGTCTCACTACTTATGAAAGAGAAAGGTAGAATTTAAAACACATAGAATATGTTTTCAGTTGAAAAAAATTAAATTATTTAAATCAAGACCATTTTCTATATGGTTTTTGTTACAAAACCCCTAAGTACTAAACATCATAATTTCTGACAGGAGCAGTTCTTATGTTAAGTTTTGGAGTTTAGAAATATTCACTAGGGTGCCTGCCTGACTCAGTCAGTAGCGCATTTGACTCTTGATCTNGCTCAGTCAGTAGGGCATGTGACTCTTGATCTTGCGGTCATGAGTTTGAGCCCTATGTTGGGTGTGGAGATTACTTCAAAATAAAATCTTAAAAAAATTTAAAAAAAAAGAAATATTCACTACCATGAATAGATCTCATCAAGGACTCATATAGATAAAAATGCCATTTCT
>NW_023193839.1:0-939 GCF_002007445.2 Ailuropoda melanoleuca
AGAATGTCCCTCCCTTACCCAGCAAACTGTGCCTCTAGTTTTGTTGGCCAGGTCTCAGTCTCACGTCCATCGCTGAACCAAATACTATCAAAGAAAGTGATTGACATTTAAGTAAATCAAGCTTGGGGCAGCTTCTTCTGAAACACATGACTGCATGGGAGACAAGGATATACCTAAACAAAATCAAGGTTCTGTTGGAAAGGATTCAGGCTGGGCAAACAACAGTGTCTATTAGAATTAGTCCTCTTCAAAGCCCCATCTATACACTAAGGATAGATTTCAAATACCAAGGAAGTGAATTTTAGCTCTGCTTTAGTCCCAGGAAAGATTGTTGTAAACTCCAGATCCAAATCCCAAGAATCCTGTTGACATCTGATCCAGAGCTGCTATAGTCTAATTGTTTGTGTCTCCCCAAAATTCATCTGTTAAGATCCTAATGATCAAAATGATGATTTTAGAAGGTGGGGTCTTTGGGAGGCAGTTGGTGCCCTTACAAAAGAGACCCAAGGGAGCTCTTAGCCCCTTCCAACAGTGAGGACACAGTGAGAAGTTGCGATCTATAAACCAGAAAGCAGACCTACCCCAGACACTGAATCTGCTAGCACCTTGATCTTGGACTCCCCAATCTCCAGAACTGTGAGAAATAAATTTCTGATGTTTACAAGCCACTCAGTTTCTGCAGCTTTGTAATAGCACCCCAAAGGGATTAAGACAACAGCTTTAATCAGCATAGGTGATCATCAGTATTTGGTTATTCATGGTCCAAAATAGAGATGAATCTGGGCCTGGGTATTAACATTAACTAAAGCANTTAAAACAAGAATGACTGTTTAATGTCCAGTGTAGCTGCAGTCCTATTTGGGAACTTACACACATTAAATCTAATTTAAATTGTAGACTGATATTCAAAATTTGCTTGGGGAGCTCTCTAACGTTCAG
>NW_023193840.1:0-658 GCF_002007445.2 Ailuropoda melanoleuca
TCTTCCACCATTAATTATGTTGATAGCTATAGATTTTTATGGGTACTCTTTATCAAATTGAGGAAGTTTCTATTCCTATCTAAGTGTTTTTAATCATTTATGGGTTTTTAAAATTTGTCAAATGCTTTTTTATGCATCAACTGATACGATCATGGAATTTGTCTTCTTGCCTGTTAATCTGATGGTTTGTATTGGTTGCTTTATGAATATTGAACAAGATTTGGAATAAACTATCTATTGAGATGCATCATTTTAAAAAAGTGTTCTGCTATTGTAATGGATTATAAATTCACTATGGTCATAATATACTGTACTTTTTTTCTATATTGCTGAATTTATTTTGATAATATTGTATTATAGAATATTATATCTATGTTTTTGAGATAGATTATCCTGTAANGTCCTGTAAATTTTTGCTTTGAAAATTCTTTGGATGTCAGATACTGTTGTCAAGGTTGTACTGGCCTTATAAAATAAGTTGGAAACTATTCCATCTAGTTCTATCTTTTGGAAGAATTTGTATGTGTTTGTTGTTATTTCTTTCTGATGTGTTTGGCAGAATACCCTGGTGAGTTCTTTTCTATACTGGTAATTTGTGTTTTAGGAACTTGCCATTTTGTCTTGATTTTCATTTTTATTGCTTTAAAGTTGATCACAA
>NW_023193841.1:0-1272 GCF_002007445.2 Ailuropoda melanoleuca
TCTGTGCCACACACTTCCTTGAAATGCTGGCCGGGTCCATTCTCGGCTTTAGCAGATAGTGTCCTGGACTGCAAGGAGGCGTAATATCCCTAATGCCTTGTTTTCTGAGCTTATTTCAAACAGCAGCTAATAATACTTCCCTTGTGTGTGCATGCTCTGGGTGTTCAGTGAGACAGTGGGAGAGCACCTGACCTGGTATCTAGAATGTAAGAAGTGCTTGCATCCTCTACCCTTTGTTTGTATTAGTATTGTATTAGTATTCTATTGCTATATGTATTCTATTCTATCTATTGCTATATGTATAAGTATTGTATTATATTAGTATTGTATATTAGTATTGTATATTAGTATTGTATTAGTATTCTATTGCTATATGATAAATTACTACAAAGTTAGCAGATTAAAACTACATATATTTATTATCTTATAATTCTTATAGATCACAAGTCTGGGCACAGCATCCACTAGTGGGTCCTGCACGCTGGTTCTCACAAAGCTGAAATCAGGAGTTGCTGGGTTGTGTCCTCAGCTGGGACTTGGGTTCTCCTGCAAGTTCCTGCAGGTTGTTGGCAGAAGTCAGTTCCTGTGGTTGTCAGGCTGAATTCCCTTGCTGGCCGGTTGGGGGTTGCACCCAGAGTCTGGATGCAGAGCCCTCTCACAGCACAGCAGCTGCTTGTTAAAGCCAGCAGGGGTGTCTTCGTTACACACCACACCATGGAGCATTCCCTGATTGTGGCGTGGCCGTTCCGCCATATTCACGGGACCCTCCGCACTCAAGGGCAGAGGATCGTGCAGGGCATGTACACCAAAGGGCGGGGATGTTGGGGCCATCTTTGAATCCTGCCCATCACATTATCACATTTATCTTGAATCTAACATAATTGCTGAGGATTCTTTTCTTTACAGATTCATAATAGAAAATAGTTTAATCTCCTTTGTTTACTGTTACTTGTTTGAACTCCACCTACCCTAAAAGCAGGAGGTCCTATTTCTCCCTCCAATGCTCCCGTCTTCTCCCACACAGATGTGTGGGTGTGCGCGCACACACACACACACACACACACACACTGGTTACCCGAGACCACTGGGACTCATTGAGGAAGATGGCACCAAGGACTTGCCATGCACAGCGCTGGGTGTCCCGTGAGCAGATTGTGCTGTCTGGGAGCTGTCGGGTCCTTGCTGGCCCAACCCTGGCCCAGATTCCCTGCTCACCCCACCCCAGTCCCCTGCACTAGGCACTTCCTCTCGAAGTCAGGAAATCCTGACACC
>NW_023193842.1:0-695 GCF_002007445.2 Ailuropoda melanoleuca
GTTTCATTGATCATTCTATTTTTTTGCCCTTCAACAATTTTAAATTATTTTGTCTTTATGTTTTGAGATCTTCTTGGTAGTATAAGTTTCCTCTCATTAAAACAACATTTTGGAATATTCTCGTTAGCTTTTCTCTTTCACATCTGCATCAGAATATGATTTAACATGAATACGTGATTGGAGATATAGAATTGAGGTTATGATTGGAATTGCACTGTTATAAATTATAGATCTTCCTCAGTTACAATGGGGTCATGTCCTAATAAACTCATTTTAAGTTGAAAATATAATAAGTCAAAAATGCCTCTAATACACTTAACCTACTGAATACCACAGCTTAGCCTTGCCTACCTTACATGCGCTCAAACACTTACATTAGCCTACAGCTGGGCAAAATCATCTACCACAAAGCCTATTTTATAATAAAATGCTCAATATCTCATGTAATTTATTGAATACCATACTGAATGCGAAAAACAGGATGGTTTTAAATGTATCAGTTGTTTACCCTCGTGATTGTGTGGCTGACTGAGAGCTGCCCAGCATCGTGAGAAAGTCTNCGTGAGAAAGTCTCTTACTATGTATCATTAACCCAGGAAAAAGATCAAACCTCGAATGGGGCAGCTGGTTGGCTTCGTCTGTTAAGCGTCTGACTCTTGGTTTCCATTCAGGCCATGATCTCATGGGTTGTGAGA
>NW_023193843.1:0-892 GCF_002007445.2 Ailuropoda melanoleuca
AGGGCGACAGTCACAATGAGTAAATACAGATTGTAAACAATATAATATCTGTAACATCGGGTGGTGCTGTGGGGAAGAATAGTCTGGATTCATAGAATGATGAAGGGGCCGTTTGAGAGGTGCGGGAAGACCTCTCAACATGGGATTGAGGTAGGGGATTTGGGAGGGAGTATTCCTGCTCGAAGGAATAGGGATGCAAAGGCTTGTGTGTTTGGGGAGCACCAAGGAGGCCAGCGTGGCTGGAGTAGAGTGCATTGGGGGAGTGGGGGTAGCCAGGGTCCAAGGGACCTTTGTGGACCCTGGTGTGGGCTTTGGATTCTATTCTAAGTGTGCTGTGAAACTCAGTGGTTTTTAGGAAGGGCTGTACTTTGGAGGAAGAGCTGGTAGGATTTGCGGGTGGATCACATGTGGGGTGCATGACCCGAGGAAGAAGAGTCAAGAAGGACTGCAAGGTTTTCAGTTGGAACAACAGCAGTGCCCTTTACCGAGAATCTCTGGAAGAGGAGCACATTTGGGGCTGAGAGAATCGAGTTTGGTGTTGCCTGTGCTATTCTGTACTTAATTATAAAAAGAAAATCAACTTGAAATTAATTTTTTTTTTAACTTAGAAATCTTGAGGGGCGCCTGGGCGGCGCAGTTGTTAANAGCGCAGTTGTTAAGCGTCTGCCTTCAGCTCAGGGCGTGATCCCAGCATTCTGGAATCGAGCCCCACATCAGGCTTCTCCGCTTGGAGCCTGCTTCTTCCTCTCCCACTCCCCTGCTTGTGTTCTCTCTCTCACTGGCTGTCTATAAATAAACAAAATCTTTAAAAAAAAAAAAAGAAATCTTGAGCAACTGCATCTACAAGATCACAGGTGCTGGCTCTATATTTTTTCTAATACACGTAATAAAT
>NW_023193844.1:0-367 GCF_002007445.2 Ailuropoda melanoleuca
GCCCTGTTTCAGTATTGACCTTGGGACTGCATGTGTGTCCACGAGCCCAGAGCTTCCACATGGAGAACAGACAGACTACAGGGTAGTTCAGAGGTCACCGTTCCGACTGAGCCACAGGCAAACAAAGTCTAGGAATCAAGGTCGGGGCAAGCATTGAGGGAAAGCCGATTTCTAGGTGTCTGGGAATACACACAAGGAAGCCAGGGCAGAAGATGGCAGTTGGAATCATCGATGAGAATTGAGGGTCAAATTTGGTAATAGAAAGAAATTTTTAAAAAGTAGGAATCAGGCCTGGGAAGATGAGACCTGGCCTAACTTACTTCAGGAAAATGACTCCTGCTGACAAGGGATTTCCCTAAAGGGCCAG
>NW_023193844.1:8842-8980 GCF_002007445.2 Ailuropoda melanoleuca
CCCCTTTTTTTTTTCACCACAACTATTTTACTACTACTTTGGCTGATTTTAGGGCTTTTACACATGTGTATGAAGGTCTGTCACTGTTGTTCATATGGGAATACTGAAGATCTTAGGTACAGTTGAAATTGGTTCATT
>NW_023193845.1:0-1947 GCF_002007445.2 Ailuropoda melanoleuca
GCAAATCCATAGCGACAAAATATAGATTAATGATTGCTAAGGCCTTGGAGTGGGGGAGGAATGCGGAGAGTTGGCTAATGGGTGTCAGGATTTTTTGGAGGGTGATGAAATGTTTTTATATTAGATAGTGGTAATGGCTACACAGCTTTGTGATGAAACTAAAGGCCACTGAATTACACACTTTCAAAGGGTAAATACTATGGTATGCAAATTATATCTAAAAAAAATTCTCAAAAGAAAACATGAGACTGTCTCCCGCAGTGGGTCAAAATCCTCTTCATCACTATGTTCTGAGATTGTTGAGCAGAAAGACATATTTTAAAAATCCACAAGCGAGATACCTGGATGGCTCAGTCGGTTAAGTGTCTGCCTTTGGCTCAGGTCACGATCCCAAGGTCCTGGGATCGAGTCCCACATCGGGGTCCTTGCTCAGTAAGGAGCCTGCTTCTCCCTCTGCCTGCTGCGCCCCCTGCTTTGTTCTCTCTCTCTCTCANTCTCTCAAATAAAATCTTTTAAAAAATAAATAAATTTAAAGAAATAAAATACAAATTCACAAGCTGCTTGAACCCTGGTGAGAGTCTCATACACCCCAAGTAAGGTGGCAAAGTTTGACTCAAATATCCTCTTTATTCTGACTTTGTTGAATAGCAGAACTCAATAGTTATGTCCATGTACATAGCATTAAGTTGTGTGGTAATTTACCTAAGAACCAAATAATTCTTTGAAAACAGCAATCAGTGATATGGGGAGAAATCCCTTACTTCTTTCCAATGGTCCACATGGTTTCTTATCAACCTATCCTCTCCTTCCCTTCTCCCCCAGTCTGTTGGTTGGGGCTGTGGGTTCCTGACTACCCTAACTTACTCCCAAGCTCTGGTTCCTTTTCATTTCTATTCCGGTACCTCAACAGATAACTGTACTCAATTGTGAATCTTAGATTAAATACACACACACACACACAATAGTAGAGAAGTCAACAACTGTGCTGAAATCCCAGCTCAGCCCCTTCTAGCTGGGTGAGCTCAGTGGAAGCATTTAAACCTCTCTGACACTCAGTGAAAATACCCGCCTCGTAGACATGTGATAAAACCAAATTGTTACAGGGGTTTGTGTCCCCTTAGTGCTAGAGGTTCTTGGTCACACTGCTTTGAAGAATGAAGACATAGACCGGACGAAGAGTAGTGGGCAGCAAAGCAAAGTGTATTAAGAGTATAAAGCTCCAGGAAAGGGGGGGGGGCAGGAATGGGTTGTCCCCAGAGTTTCTAAGTTTAGGGGGTCTTTATAAGCTCTTTGTTGGAAATTTCCTAAGGAATCAGGGTGTGCTGAGTCGTGCCAATCAGGGCTTTGGTCACGTATCTGTCTACCTATTAGTTTAATGTCCACGTGCTGGTTGTCTTTTTTTTTTTTTTTTTTTTTTGCTGACATCTGGGGGCTTAGGTCCTAACTGCCCCTTGCCCATAATATTGACAAATGCTTTTGTGGTTAATATCTTACTTTAGGATGTTTTGCAGAAGCCATTTCTGCAAAGGGTGCAAAGCAGAATTGTCAGTGTGGTCCTGTCTAAGCTGCAACACAGGATGCCAGTGCTATTTTAAAATTTTAGCTGTCCTGACTCCATATCTTCTTGTTGGGCACCTTGGCCCTGACTACCTAACTATCTAACTAACTCCTAACAAAAAGAAATGTGTGTTTGGTCGCTCTCAGGGTATCTGGCACACAGTAAATATTGCTCATGCCCTCGATTTACCTAGCTGAGTTCTGTGCAACACACCCCAATCTACGATGTGGCCAAGTCATAGCGTCTGCCCGATTCCTAATGCTGGTGTGGAAAACCATACTAGACCCGAAGAGTAGAAGGAAACCCATGACTGACCCGACCGTCCACCCTGCCCAGGCTGCACCAGGACTATGGCCAAATAAAGCTTCCTCATTCATCCTGAGGGCACC
>NW_023193846.1:0-568 GCF_002007445.2 Ailuropoda melanoleuca
TTATTTTTATTTAAGGCAACATTACATTTATTCAATAGACATTGATTCCCCATTTCTCTTCATTCTAGGCATGGTGTTAATCTAGCTCATGGTGCATTTAACGTAATATTTGTGGAAAGCATTACTGAATTGTTTATACAGTCTATTCTCATTATTCATGGTAGTGACCGTCTATGAAGTTGCCGTGAAGAGTGAATTAGCAAATACTGAACCATTGTTCCTAGGAGAAATACAGGTTTCGGTTCCTGTGAGTCTCTGGTCGCAAAATTTTTGTCAACTAATCAATATGGCATTTTGTTTTATGTGTGTTCCTGTTTAAAGACACCTTATTTAACATATAGTGTTGAGTCATTAACTTTGAACTCACACCCCACAGCACTAGAACTTANCTCACACCCCACAGCACTAGAACTTATGCCTGAATGAAACTTACCCAACACATGTATTTTTCTTGTAAGGCACATCACAGCCTTTTTGTACTTAGGGACACTAGACACCACTAGTAACACACTAGGTAGCCATTTTAAACAGTGAAATCACTAACAAAGAGTACAAAAATGTGAAAAAC
>NW_023193847.1:0-221 GCF_002007445.2 Ailuropoda melanoleuca
CACAAGAAACAAATAATCAAATCAAAAAATGGGCAGAAGATATGAACAAGCACTTTTCCAATGAAGACATACAAATGGCTAACAGACACATGACAATATGTTCAAAATCATTAGCAATCAGGAAAATTCAATTCAAAACCACACTGAGATACCACCTTACGCCAGTTAGAATGGCAAAAATTGACAAGGCAAGAAACAATAAATGTTGGAGAGGATGTGGA
>NW_023193847.1:363-631 GCF_002007445.2 Ailuropoda melanoleuca
CCCCAAAGATACAGACATAATGAAGAGAAGGGCCATATGTACCCCAGTATTTCATAGCAGCATTGTCCACAATAGCTAAATTGTGGAAGGAGCCAAGATGCCTTTCAACAGATGACTGGATTAAGAAGATGTCGAATAAATAAATAAAATCTTTAAAAAAAAAAAAGAAGATGTGGTCCATTTATACAATGAAATATTACTCAGCCATCAGAAAGAATGATTACACAACATTTGCAGCAACATGGACGGGACTGGGGAGATTATGCTA
>NW_023193848.1:0-336 GCF_002007445.2 Ailuropoda melanoleuca
GATTTCTTACTTAGGTGATCTGTCTATTGCTGATAGTTGAGTGTTAGGTCTCCTACTATTAGTGTATTTTTTATCTATATGTCTCTTTATTGTGGTTAAGAGTTGGCTTCTGTATCTTGCTGCTCCCCTGTTGGGGGCATATATATTTATAATTGTCATATGCACTTGTTGCATACATCCAGAATAATATAGTGCCCTTCCGTGTCTCTAACTATAGTCTTTAGTTTAAAATCCAAACTGTCTGATAGGAGAATTGCTACCCCAGCTTTCTTTTGAGGTCCATTGGTGTGAAAGATGGTATTCCATCCCTTTACTTTCAGTCTGAATGTATCTTTA
>NW_023193848.1:342-843 GCF_002007445.2 Ailuropoda melanoleuca
TGTATCTTTAGGTTCAAAATGAGTCTCTCGTAGACAGCAAATGGATGGGTCATGTCTTTTTATCCAATCTGCAACCATGTGGCGTTTTATGGGAGCTTTTAGGCCATTAACATTGAGACCGATTATTGAGAGATATGATTTTAATGATACCATGTTGCCAGTAAAGTCTTTGTTTCTATAGATTGTGGCTTTCTGTTCTGTGTCACTCTTGGGGCCTTTTTACTTTTATAGAACCCCCCTTAATATCTCCTGTAGGGCTGGTTTCATGGTTACGAAATTAGTCAATGACTATCAATTCTGGAAGGTCTTTATTTCTCCATCAATTCTGAATGACAGCCTTGCTGGATAAAGCATCCTTGGCTGAATGTTTTTCTCTGAAAGAGCTTTAAAAATGCCCCCCCCGAACCCTTTCTCTCATTCCAGGTCTCTGTAGACAGGTCTGTCGTAATTCTGATACCTTTGCCTTGGTACGTGAGAAATTTCTTTGCCCTGGCTGCTTTC
>NW_023193848.1:1050-1600 GCF_002007445.2 Ailuropoda melanoleuca
CTCAGGGATGTGGATGATTCTGACATTGGAACGTTTCATTGAGTCAGTAAACTCCCGTAACCTACATTCCTTAGCGTGGATTTTTTTGAGTCCAGATTCCATTTCAGCTTTTTCTTCTACTAACCCATCCTCCAATTCACTGATATGTTCTTCTGGCTCATTCACCCTGGCCGTCAGAGCCTCTAGTTTGACTGCATTTGGCTCATAGAATTTTTAATTTCTGTCAGATTCACTCTCATTTCCATCCTTAGGGATTCTATATTCTCAGTAACATTTTCATTAATACTTTTTTCAAGTCTTCTCATCATCTTAACCATTGTTACTCTGAATTCCATTTCTGATAATTTGGTTATATCCATATCCATTAATTCTGTGGCAGAGGCCACAGACTCATTATCTTTTCTTTGCTGGGGGGGACTTCTCCTTCTTGTCATTCTGATGAGGAGAGGTTGTGGGGTTGTCCAGAGCCCAAATTATTGACCGGGACCCAGGCCGTGCACCCTTGTTTTATAGGGATCTTAGGGATGTGGGCTTCTTTTTTTTTTTTTTT
>NW_023193848.1:1608-1829 GCF_002007445.2 Ailuropoda melanoleuca
TTTTTTTTTAAGATTTTATTTATTTATGTGACAGAGAGACAGCCAGTGAGAGAGGGAACACAAGCAGGGGAGTGGGAGAGGAAGTAGCAGTCTCCCAGTGGAGGAGCTCCGGAACGCCGGAATCACGCCCTAATCCGAAGACAGGCGCTCAATGACTGCGCCACCCAGGCGCCCCGGGGTTGTGGGCTTCTTGATTTTTCAGCCTGCCTTCTGGGGGAGGG
>NW_023193849.1:0-1615 GCF_002007445.2 Ailuropoda melanoleuca
AAATGCCATTTGTTCTGTTGAATTTTATGGGCAACTGCTTGTAAAACCATTGCTGCTTCTGGCCCAGTTCAGGAGTTCACTAGTTAGGAAGGAAGATAGAACTTCAAAATGGAGACTCTCAGGTCCAGAAATTTTATACAATTCCACAACACCAAGAGGCCAAGCCCTGTGTTTGTCTCACTCACTACCAGCCGTTCACTACCTGTTGGACGGTGGGCCAGCCTCAAGGAAAATCAAAGTGAAGTGCTGAGAAACTTAAAAAACTTAAGTTCCTCATCTTGATGCAGCATCTACTTTATAGTTAGATGAAACATTATTCTTTTTATGGGGTTGGACCACAGAGTGCGTAACGGAAAGTAGAGTGCAAGTACACACATCCCGCTTTTTTAATGTAAAGAAAGCACATGAGTCCATGAGATGAGCACTGGCCTCTCAGGTCTGAGTGGGGCCATGTCAGATAAGATTCCTCACAGATAGGNCGTTCACTACCTGTTGGACGGTGGGCCAGCCTCAAGGAAAATCAATGTGAAGTGTTGAGAAACTTAAAAAACTTAAGTTCCTAATCTTGATGCAGCATCTACTTTATAGTTAGATGAAACATTATTCTTTTTATGGGGTTGGACCACAGAGTGCCTAACGGAAAGTAGAGTGCAAGTACACACATCCCGCTTTTTTAATGTAAAGAAAGCACATGAGTCCATGAGATGAGCACTGGCCTCTCAGGTCTGAGTGGGGCCATGTCAGATAAGATTCCTCACAGATAGGCGTTTACACAGAGCCTCGTTGGGGAAAAGCAAAGCAAAGCACTCAGTTGAGAAGAACACATGGTTCTATGGTGGTAGATAACGGGAGTCTGTTTTCTCCCCTCCACCCAGTTGAGTTCACTTACATAGACATGGCCTGAGGAATTTAGGTAAAAGAGGAAGAGATGTGGTTGGTCTGAGTGCAGTTGTTGCCTGGGTCCCTCCTGGGGAACAGTGGGCTCCTCTGCTTAAAGAGCGCTCATAACCCCTGAGGAGCCACTCACACAGGCAGGTGGCCCCAGATGGGAAGGGGGAGCCACATCAGCGGGGAGGCCTGCCCTTGCTGCCACCTCAAAATCTGTTCCCCTGCACAGGAAAACAGCTGCTATCCCCTGGATCCTCACTTAAACCTCACAGCAGCTTAAAGTGCGGAAGGGACAGCCTGGCCCGAGTTGCCAAGGAGATAGAGCCTAAAAGTACTCCAGAAAGCAGAAGTAAAGAATTTACTTCTGTTCATGAAAAGTGGGCACACGGAGCCTCACAGAGCTCACATGGGGTGGGGATGGTACACTCTGTCACCCGCAGCTCCTTTGCCATTTGCTGAGGAAGGGAACATGGCTCCAGCAGTAGCAGAATATTTTGTCCTTCAGTCTGAGCCTAAACTACTGAATCAGAAAGCATTAACTGAGCACCTCTTGCATGCGTGGCACTGTGTCAGCCTCTGGGAGTCAAAGCAACACAGTCCGCTCCTTTCAAGACGCCTTCAGTTAATGGGAGGCCCAGTGTGCAGGTGGTGGTTTCGGTGTGGTATGTGGGAAGAGCAGTGGCTGGAATGAGCAGCATCAGGGTCTGGTCCCTCCTGCTACTCTGTG